>NW_027454439.1:0-62500 GCF_040206685.1 Ascaphus truei | reverse complement strand
GAGAGAAAGTGGGGCATGTAGATCAAGAGAGGAGGACAAGACAGAGTTGTAGTTCCTGACCAGGTTGTCGGGGTCTGTAGCAGAGCTGAGAGAGGAGAGGGAGGAGTGTAAAGTGGACACAAGGTCAGGTAAGTGAATAGAGCGCAGGTTTCTGCAGAACCGGGGTGTAGATTGAGGTGGAGAAGGGGAGAAGCGAGATAGAGAGAATGAGATGAGATGATGGTCAGAGAGAGGAAAAGGGGAAATGGAGAAATCGGAGAGAGAGAAGTTCTTAGTGAAAACCAGGTCTAAGTAGTTGCCATCCTTGTGGGTGCTGGCTGCAATCCACTGTTGAAGGCCAAAAGAAGAGGTTAGAGAAAGAAAGCGGGAAGCCCAAAGGAGAGAGGGGTCATCAATGTGGCAATTGAAGTCCCCAAGGAGAAGAACAGGGGAGTCTGAGGAGAGGAAGAAAGAGAGCCAGGATTCAAAGTGAGAGAGAAAGGCAGAAGGGGGATGAGTAGAGGTACAGTAGGTGGGCGATAGATGACCGCCACATGAACAGGGAGCGGAGAGAAAATCTCGACAGTGTGAGCCTCAAAGGAGGGAAAAGCAAGAGAGGGAGGAATAGGAAGGGTTCGGTAACGACAGAGAGTGGAGAGCAGGAGCCCCACGCCTCCACCCCTGCCATCAGTGCGCGGAGTGTGGGAGAAGGAAAGGCCACCGTAGGAGAGGGCAGCTTCCAGAGCAGAGTCAGACTGAGTGAGCCAGGTCTCAGTTAAAGCAAAGAGAAGCAGGGAGTGAGAGAAAGTAGTCATGCACAGAGAGGAACTTATTAGAGAGGGAGCGAGCATTCCAAAGGGCACAGGAGAAAGGGAGAGAGGAGGGAGGGTGGTAGGGGATGGGTATGAGGTTGGAGGGGTTGACACCAGAAGGAGTAGAGGTTGCAGTTGGCAGGCGAGGATGAGCGCAAATAGGAATAATACAGGGATCAGGATTGGGAGAGATATCCCCAGAAGCAAGGAGGAGAAGCATGGACAGAAAGAGGATGTGTGAGGATGATTTGTAAGGGTGTGTTTTAGTGCAGGGGATATAGCTGTGTGGTGTCAGAGGACGCAGGTAAGAAAGGAGTTCATGTGAAAAGAGAAGTGGTGAAGGAAGGAGAGATGGAGATATATGAATAGAGTTAGAGACATACTGAGGCTGGTAAAAAGAAGTGCATAATTTGAGAAGAAGTGAAGTCGCAGCAAATATAAATGGTAAAGGCAGCATCACAGCAGTAATGATGCAGTCTGGTATAGATGATATCCTCCTTTCCAGCGTAGTTCAAATGCAGGAATCAGGGCCAGATGGGGTGTCCACTTCTTCCTCACTTCTTTTTAACTTCCTTTTAAACTTCAGTTGTTCAATAGTCATGCCACTTATAATGGGCCACTTGGATATGGGCTGCAAGTTCACATACCTGTATGATTTAAAGAGAATTGCCTTTTTAGATTTAGTACTATTTATTTCTGAAGATTTAACAATTCATACAAGAACCTTCCATAAAGAAGTTGACTGTAATAAATACTTGGAGGCTACCAGCAATCATCATAAAAGATGGATTAATAATATACCATACAGACAGTTCCAAAGGTTGAGAAGGAACTGTTCTAGGATGGATGATTTTATGATACAGTCAACACAATTGAAAGAAAAATTTCTAATGAAAGGCCACAGTCTAAAGAATGTAGATAAAGCTTTGAATAGAGCATTGCTTTTGGATCATGATACTATTCTAAGAGATAAAAAACCTAAAGCAGTTAATAATCAGGATATTCTTTTTATTACAAAATATACAGTAATGGAGCCTCGAGACAAATAAAGCAAATTATGGACAAACACTGGAAAATTCTTATATATGACAACATTCTTAATAAAATTCTCCCAGACCATTCAAAGATATTTTACCGTAAAGCAAATACACTAAAAACATTGCTGGCATCCACACTGTTAAACAATAAATTGAGTGCGGATGAGGCAAATACTATTACGAGGATGCCTATTAAATGTTTCCATCAATGTAGTGGTAGATGCATTACATGCAAATATGTACAGAGTAATCAGGTCAGTTTTAAATCCAATGTTTTTCTTACTAGCCATCCCATTCAAGATTTTATTAACTGTAAAACCAATTTTGTGGTGTATCTTTTAGAATGTGGATGTGGTCTCCAATACGGGGGGAGGACCAAAATGTACCCTTAAAAAACGGTTCTTAGAACACAGGAGTAATATTCTCAAAGGAGTTGTAACCCACGGAGTATCCAGACATTTTAAAATTAGACATAACATGGACCCAAGAAGTTTAAAGGCAACGGGGATAGAACATGTTAAATTAGGGATTAAGGGAGGTGATCGTTTTCTTAAATTGCGACAACGTGAGACTTTCTGGATACACCAATTAGGGGCACTCTCCCCTAAGGGTCTTAATGAAGGGATTGATCTGGCCTCTTTTTTATGATTAAACTAATATTCACATGGTCTTTTAGTACAGGCTGTATTATGTAATCAATTTTATATATATATATATTTATTTCTATTTTAGCTACAGTATGCATACTGTATATATTATAGTATTCAAAAGTATATTTTGTAATATTACATTTAATATGGTTTATGTCATCCATGTGTGGTTTTAGGTTAAGTTATAATAGATTGTATGGGTTTTTGTACTAATATTATTCTATTTATTGGCTTCAAACTTGTCAGACATTTTTTATGGGGGCTATAGTAGTCCCCCAAAAAGTTATATCACATTATGCCTATAGTATTATGATGCTTTTTTAATTAACTTAGTATGTGTGTATATATATAAAAAATATTTTGAATATTGGTTTATTGTTTGCATACATTTATGATACCCCTGCCTTATACATATTTATATGTCTATTTTCCGTATTTCTGTTCATTATTAAAGTATATTCCTTTACATTTTATCAATTGCATGTTAAGGCAGAGGTATATAAATGACAGTCCCACCAACCACAAACCACACCCCGGACGAAGAGGCACACGCATTGAAACGCGTAGGGTGGTTCTGGTTGGTCAGGACACTGTGTGGGAGCATCAGAGGCAGGCTCTGTGGAAGAAGGAGAACTCAAGGAGATGCTGATCGAGTAACATCATTCCCCCTGCTCCTCCTGATCTGCTCGTGGTGCCGGAGCTCTGAGGCCAGTGACGTTATTACGTGGGAACGTAGTGACGCATTAACACAGCGACGCGGCGCCCCACGTGGTGCGGAAGCACTCTGCACTTGGATGAACCTACACAAGCAGGGCAGACCTGACGGACGCGTCAGTGGAGGTGAACAGGAGTACACAGATGCTACTTATGCTGAGATACCCCACGTGTTCACATTCAGTGCTCTCATTGCACTGACATTTTGTAAGTGAAATGTAATCTTTTCTTGCCAAGTAAAACTAACATACTACACTATGCGGTGTGCGCTTTTTTCTTGTTTTTCTCTATTCTAGTACCCGTGTGGAACATTGGGTTGTTCCCAACATTTGGAAAAGCAGCATCTTCTCAACAGAATTGGATTTCTAACTCCATGGTTTATATATACTTTAATATGTTTATATGATTTCATTGTTATTTGCATTTTGGTATATTATATATATTGTTCCTATGTCATTGGTTTGAGCGCCCCCTAGCTGAGGCTTGATTTGATATATTTTTATATATGGTTTTATTTAATTACTATTAGATCATTCTTGAATCAGCATTTATTTTCTTCATATTTGGAAATGGATACCTGTTCTTAGCTGTTCCATGGACTTACTAAGACTGAGACATTGTGGACTAATGTTACTGTGATCAATGACACTAGATGCCTTGCATTGATCAATATACCCAGCAAATGGGCTTTATGCTTTAATGATACGGGAAGAAGATAATGCAGGATGGTTTATTTTGTTGTGGGAGATGGTATATAGAAGCCTGCAAATCCTTATCATGATAGTGTTAGGAGTTTTATTATGTATACTACATTGAAAAGTGTTTACTAACCCTCTGTAGCCAGACCAGACCGTACAGGGATAGGCTGAATTAACCCTCACAGACAACAGGTGGATTGTAATAGAAATTAAGTCTATTTCTGTCTCTGACTAAATATTTGCAAGCATGAACCATCAAAGTTTATGATTTGTAACTGTTTTAGTTGAGCCTAGGCCTCAAACAACAGGTGGATGAGGCCTAGGCCATATAATGAGAATGGCATTTTCTTGCGTTTCTTATGTCCTAGGTGAATGAAGAGTTAACTTTTGTTATATCTCAACCAGATACTGCTGCGGCACAGTTTATTCGAGCATTTGCCCGTTCTGTGCCGCAGCAGTAGCCTGGCGCGCGCCCGAGTGTGACGGGCGCGCGCCGAAGCAGCAGAAGAGCGCCCTCCAATCGGGGCGCTCTCCCTACCGCTGCCGGGTCCGCCGGGTCCCCCGGAACCCCCTGCCGCTGTCCCGCGATCGCGGGACACCAGGGCTCCCTCGGGGAGCCCCTGGACACGCGTGCAGGGGGCGCACGCTCCCGATGACGCGTGACCGCGCGTCTATGACGCGCGGCACGCCGAGGGGCGGCCACTAGCAAGCCGGGAGATTTCCCGGCTTGCGGTACCGACCACACTTCAATAAAGTGTGTCGGTAGTGTATAATAAAAGTAACTTTCCAGACTGTATCCTGTTCACAGCAAAATTAACTACATTTAAGCATAAGAAAGCTCTCTGTGATGTGTGGGAGTCCCGTGGGAGCGGGCCTCCCCTCTTGCCTCCCTAACTGGCATGTTGGCTGAATACCTGGATGTTTTCTCTGATACATTTATAAAGCACAGAAATGCGCCAGACTCTCAACTGTGGCAAAGCTGATAGTATACTCAGGACAGCGCACAGTATCAATTGATCACAGAAAAGCAACAATTGACCAGACAGTTCATCTTAACCGATGATGGGAGTTCCCTGTTTGTTGATGACATCATGAACGGTATCCTGAGTGACATAGAATGCTGAAATATATCCGAAGCTAAGTACCCAATAAATTATATTTACTCATAACAGCTGGTGTTGGTGTTATTCATGTGTGCACTCGTGGCTGAGATCGACAATCTGAATCACTCTCTTGAACAAGTAATTTTCTTATCAGAACACGTCATTGAATTTCTGCACATGTGACTTATCCCTGTTCAAATAAAGCAGCCTCAGAGCTCTTAGAATCCATCAGAGAGATAGTTGATTGCAGCCACTCAATTAACTAGTCTCCACCGGGACTAATGAAAGCTCTGTAAAAAGCCTCATGTGAGACACAGTGTCAGGAGAGCAGAGAAGCCTGCACACAGTCTTGAGAACAAAGGTGTGCTGTGATCAAGACACCCAGTGACCTATATTTTCTGTACACAGAGGACCCAGGAACCTGCCAGAGACTGACATAGAGGGCCACCTGCTTAAGTTACTTCCTGAGACTTTGGGGTGATAGGCTGGTAGTGGGAATATCTCTCCAGTCCTGCAGATAGGGTCTGGGGAAGTAAGTTAGCCCTTACAAAGGGGGGGTTTGGTATTTTGTTGTTTTTGTTGTTGAAACGCATGTGCTTGTCATTACATTTCTGCGCATGCATGTTTCTATAGAACCTGTTTGAAATGCATATGCGCGTCATTGAATTTCAGGGTATTTTCCAAAAAAATAAATAGATGCATGAATTACGTAACATTACCTACAGTATCGCTGGATGTGTTTCCTGCATAAACATGTTGTTGATGCTCATCAGCCTACCAAACCTGCAAAACATGAATGAAAACAAGAATTAAACAATGACAACAATTTTTGCATTTTTGAAATACTACAATCATACAATAATACTATCTTCTTGCGCCGCCAACTTACATCGTATTGCTGTGTCTTTTACATGTTCAAATGTTAAATCATTGTAAGATTGTTTTTTAGAGAAAAAAAAATACTGGGATGCATGAAATACCGTATAGTATATACTGTCGTATAAAGATACAGTACTGTAATACTACTTTAACCCATTCTTTATTGTAATTGAAGAGTGTTTCCCATGAGAAGGGAGGCTAACAAAATAAAAAGAGTCGACCAAGCCCGTGCATGGATTGAGAGTGGAGAAAGCTTTGATGATGTTATAGTTTCGGATGAGACATAATTCGCCCTTGAAAGATTTGCCACTATGACATTCAGGAAAAATAAATGTTTATCCCTGAAACCTTTGCCCAAGCACCAGGACCAACAATTATATTTGAAGGTAAGTCCCTGTGTATCGGTGTTATCGTCTTTTAAAGTAGTACTGTATGTAGAGAAACAAAAGAATGAGGTTGATCAACTCGATACCACAATTATATAAATATGAGAAACCAATAATGATGTTGGTGCAATGTGTGATTGGAAGGTATTTCAGGTGTCCAGGTGATTCGGGGAGTGCAGATACATATAGAAAGAAAAAAACACAAGCAAATAGTGCAATATGTTTTTCAAAGTGACGATCTTCAATAGATCCCTTGCAAAAAATCCAAAGAAATTTGTACTCACAAATTTCTTAGTATAAACGGTAGGCAAAAGGTATATCTGAATACAAATAAATCACTTGTATGCACACCACTATGCTAAATACTAAATAAAACTGGAATCAATAACCTAAAATTAGTACATATGGTGTTGATACACAGAAGTTGAGAGGAGACACAGTAAAGTATAGTATTATGCAGCGGCTCATTCTCATTAAGGGTACCCGGTACACGCCACTACAGTGATTGCATTATATTCACTGGCGCATTAGTACCTTCCAGCGGACTTAAGCTTTGTCTCCCGCCGATACAGTGTGAGGGACCATAACGACAGGTGCATCTTGAGTTACAGGGCATCTGTCCATGCTCTTTAGACAGCTGATAATATTTTGTCTAAAGGTTTTATCTCACCTAAGCACCACATATAGCAGTCTGCCATCAACCTCATTATATGATTGGTTCTCAGCATTTACACTATACTTATCTGCCAGTTATTATAAGTAGCTTTCCCTAATGGTGTTATATGATTAATCATCATTTGATCCTGATATATATATAATTTATATTACTAGGGTTCAGGTTACATTGTTTGAGACCAATCAGGTTGGTATATTTATATATGTATTCTGACCTTCTGACCCATGAGTAAAGTGTATATTTCAACACCTCTTAGCTAAAAATAAATTTAATGAGCTATCACATCCTGTATGGCTATGTACCCTGCCTTCAGTTCTTACTATTGGGACAAATTGATTTATTTTTGAGCATATTTAGCCTTTATTCTGTTATCTGTGTCTTCTCAACTTCTGTATATCAACACCATTTGTGTTCATTTTAGGTTATTGATTCTAGTTTTATTTAGTATTAATAAAAGCTATATTTTTGCACCGTAGTGTGCTTACAAGTGATTTTCTTTTGGGGGACACCTCTTTGCCCTTCTATTTGTATGTAGTACTCTAAGTGTATCTGTATGTTACCCTGTCCCTGTATAAAAGTGTTTGACAGTAGTATATTACTGTCTAACATATTGTATACAATACTGTCAATGTATGTGAATGTTACCATGTTTTCGTCTAACAGTGTTACATTTGGTTTTTTGTCTAGGAATCATAGATAAAGTGTATTTCCACTACCCCATACCCATCCACGATGCGTGCAGTGCCAGCAGCCGTCTCTCTTGCTGGGACGCGGATCTGTTTTAATAAGGCAATCATTCATGCTTAAGTTATGTTTAATAGAATTCCTCCACCCATTTTGGTCTGAAGTTTCTTGGTTGAGTTTTTACATGTCATACTCTTAGACCTCAGATAGAGTTGCTTTCTTATCTGTTCCGACTTGAATGGCACAACATATCTGCAAGCCGGTCTTGTATGGCCAGGTGTAAGCGTCATGTCCCATGCCATGCACAAACGTTATGACACAGATTCCGTAAATGCATAATGTTTTTTTTTTTTAATAAAGTGTGAAACTGCAACTGTTTATGTACAGAACTGTATATGGTTATTAGACAAAGAGATACTGTATGTGTACATTTTATCTTCTCAGACTCTCGCACTCATTGCATTGTAGCATTGAGAGTATCATAGGCAAAGATATTCAGTGCGCCTTCTGCTGGACAAGGACTGAGCTGCAACACCACAAATAATAATTGCGTCTGACCACAAACAAGGTCTGTGCGGTTCAGTTGCAACTCAGTGCGGCGAGATGCGAAGAGGTTCAATTGGGAGAGTAGATTGGTCACGACAAAATATTATTTACAGCCTAGATAATCCTACATTACATGAAAAGGGGAAATATCTACTGCACCGACACACTTTATTCGAGCAAATACCCAGTATGTACCTGGCAGATACCTGGAATGCGCCGCTCCTCACCTCTGACAAGCCCCGTTGCGTTTGCCTTCCCAGCCTGGGTTCATGCCTGGCTGACGGGCGGCTGATCTGTTAAATGATAATGATTAGGATTTAATAGGCTGCAATGCTTCGCGTGTCTACCAGATGGCATAAATTCATGAATTGTAATGCAGTATATATATATATATACTGTGCAGTATTGCAGCCAGCGGGAATAAAATGCTTCAATCCCTGCCTGGAAAATACCTCAATGCACTCGGGCAGAAAACAGTCACAAACCTCAATACACCCGGGTATACCCGAATTCGTGGGACTAGCCGAGCTCGAATAAGGTGTGTCGCCAGTGTATGTTGAACAGATGCAATAGAAGAAAAAAATGTGTGATGCTCTCAAGACAATTGTGTAGTTTGAAAATTGTTATAGATGATTTGATATTAATTTGGAACGGTGATATTGACACTCTACACTCCTTTTTTGAATATCTGGAAGCAAATACTTATAATTTGAAATTTTCTCATAACTATCATGAAACTAAAATCGACTATCTTGATCTACACCTATACATAGACATAGATCTGAGTATACAGACAAATGTATTTAGAAAAACGAACTCAAGAAACTCGCTGCTCAGGTCCAACAGTGCTCACCCCAGATCCCTAATTCGGGGTATTCCAAAGGGACAGTTCCTCAGACTAAGGAGGATTTGCTCTACGGAACAATCCTTCCTCCTTCAGGCTGAGGAACTCAGACAAAGATTTCTGAGTCGGGGTTATGGAGAGAAGTACCTAGAGGTTGCGTTTGAGAACGCACTCAAAATGGATAGAGCAGAGCTCCTAAACACAAACAGCAAAAATACTAGAAAGAAAAGAGGAGAAATTAAAATTAAGAGAGATACAACCCCTCAGGTACCACTCTTCATAACCACCTATTCTAAGCAGGCAGAACAGATTAGGTGCATCTTACAAAAACATTGGTCTATCCTTAAATTGGATAGAGATCTAGAGAGTTTAGTTAAATCTAACCCCAAAATAGTCTTTAAAAAGGCCAAGACCATTGGGAATCATTTATCACCTAGTCTGTTCTGCTCTACCAAGAAACCCACCCCCACAACACCAAAGGGATTCTTTAGGTGTGGGAACTGTAACACATGTAGATATGCCAAGGAACTTAAATCTATTAAGAATATATATACCAATCAGGTTTATCGCATTGAGAAATTTTTTACATGTAACAGCAACTTTGTGATATATCTACTTAACTGTCCCTGTGGGAGTAATTATGTAGGCCGCACAAAAAGACCGCTAAAAGTCCGCATTAATGAACATATCAGGAGCATCAAGAAACGTGATGACAGATACCCGGTCGCACGCCACTTTAATCACTGCCCTCTGGGAACATTAAGATCTTTCACATATAGTGCTCTTGAACACATTCAGAGTCATGTCAGGGGAGGCAATCGAGAAGCCCTGCTTAATCGTAGAGAGATGTTCTGGATTTATGCCCTTGGGACAATGGCACCCAGGGGCATGAACCAGGACTGGGAATTAAAACATTTTCTTACTTGATTTATTTATGTTCCATATCTCATACAGATTATATTATAATGATTTATTATAATGATTTGTTTTTCTTTATTCACAGTATATCTTTATTCTCCGTTTTTCACTTGTTTTCCAGCCCCCCTCCCCCCAACCCCCCACCCACCCCCCCCTCCCCTCCACCTTGATTTCCCCCCCCCCCCCACCTTCCCCCCCACCCCCTATCCCCCTCCTCCCGGCTCATTCATTTACTTATTTCTTCCATCTTCTTCTGTTGCCTTCTCTTTGCATTTGTGTACTCATTCTCTATGGATTCGGCATTTATTGTTCTACACAAAAATAGGAACATACTGTTCATCACTAAATATCTTCATGAACAAATCTTTGCCCTGCATATTGATTATAAATAAATTAAGGGCTAGAAGGAATTATATACTTCTGATATAACCATACACTGTATACCAATAATATACCTTAGGCTATTCCATATCCTGAATCTATCCATATGAGGAAATTGATTGCGTTGTCATTGATTTTTGTTTTTATATTTGTGTTGTCATTCACAATTGTATGTTATACCCTTTGTTATTTCCACCACTCCCGCGGCTGAACGGGTAACCCTGACCACCAAAGATGCATCTCTAAATCAGTAATCTGATTGGAGACTAACTCTGACCAAACAGAAGGCTAGCTGGTATCTGCAGCTACCAGAGACGCCTCTCCGATCCAGCTCCCAGTTGGAGGTCTATTCTGACCAACCAGAGAGCTAATAGCATCCGCGCGAAAACCGCACGGCATCTCTGGGAATAGTGGGCGGGGTTTCCCCTTCAAAACTGCGAGTAGTGGAGACGCGATTTCACTCTTTGAAAAAGGGCTGCATAGCCTGAAACGCGTTAGAGTTGTTGCTGTCTCCCCCACTGCACCATGTTACAATAAAGAAGAATTTTAACCCTTTCATTGCTGGTGTTGATCCCGTCCTTCAGCTGTGCTCCGCTGCTATCCTTGGATAATTCTCTATACATTTACCTACTCAGCGTGATGCACGCACAAGATGGATCAAGGTTTCCAAAAGAGTTTGATTCTCCCCACTCATGGATTCAGGGGAGTTGCTGACCAGTAACAGTGCCGCAGGTAAGAGAGATTTTTTGTCTGGTGAGGTGCTTTTCTAGCATTATAAATGTGTCCTCACCAAAGACAGATTAATCTTTAATATCACTCCCTGCTTTATGACGCACTGGGTCCAATACTCTGTATTACTTAATTAACCTTGTCCTAACCTGTTTATCTACATTTTTGAGCAACCATTGCCATTGTACCCCATTTTGCTGAAGCACTGTTTTTAAAGGAACCTTTCCTTTACTTTTCTGCTGGACAAGGACTGAGCTGCAACACCACAAATAATAATTGCGTCTGACCACAAACAAGGTCTGTGCGGTTCAGTTGCAACTCAGTGCGGCGAGATGCGAAGAGGTTCAATTGGGAGAGTAGATTGGTCACGACAAAATATTATTTACAGCCTAGATAATCCTACATTACATGAAAAGGGGAAATATCTATGTTGAACAGATGCAATAGAAGAAAAAAATGTGTGATGCTCTCAAGACAATTGTGTAGTTTGAAAATTGTTATAATGAATTGGAAGACAACCTGTTGATATGTATATGTCCTATTGGATCAGGTAAACAGCTATCCCACAAGGCAATGAGGTAAGGATAGTTA
Organism: Ascaphus truei; assembly: GCF_040206685.1. NCBI lineage: Eukaryota > Metazoa > Chordata > Amphibia > Anura > Ascaphidae > Ascaphus > Ascaphus truei. The sequence continues at coordinate 50,873 of NW_027454439.1, read as the reverse complement.
CCAGTTGATGATCCCTGGAAATTTGATTGAGGCAAAGCTGGAACGGACTCACTTGGGAAGCAGATTCCACGATGAAAAGAAAGTCCTTGTAGATGTCCAGCACCTCCAGGTTGAATGTGCCTCCGTTGTAGAAATCTTCACAGACAAGGAGAGGGAAAAAACGGAGCACTATCTCCAATGCTGTAAAAAACAGTTGGTGTGTTTTGTAACTGATTTTTGAGCCATTAAATACTGTAGCTTTATTTTGGGAACGCATACCCTGTGGTTTATTGGCTGTTTTTTACAGCATTGGAGGTTGAACAGATGCAGCTAGCTTCAACTACAACCTGCCACAACACGGGCTTGTGAACCGCAGACCAAACGTGGAGTGTTCCCAGCAAAGTGCAGAACAGGGGGGAATTGCCCATCAGAATTGATTCAGAAGCAGGGACCCCCGCTTTAATAGTGTGTTGGTCCTACCGGGCTGCATCCGTCTGGAAGAGTTGCGCACTTAGGGTAGATAGAATCAGTCACTCTCTCTCTGCACTTCTAGTTTCCCCAGGATGGGTAGTTAGAACATCCGGGAAGGTTGCAGGAGGGGTTAACCCCTTCATTATCTCAGCTGCTATCGCTAGGGTAATGAAGGTGTTAACCCCTCATACTACCTACCCAATGCCTAACCACCCACCCGGGGCAACTATCCACTTACCCACCCCCTCTATCCCCAACAACCCCCATCCCGTACAAAGGAATGGGAAAATGCCCTAGTAGCCAAATATATCCCCTCTACCCCCCAAAAAACAGGTACTTTGGTTTAACCCCATCATTATCTTAGCGGCTAGCTTTTTATTTTATTTTAATTACATAGTATTGAAGTAGGGGGTCTCCTTAGCTGAACCACATTAATTTCAGCCCCGGGGACCCCTGCTTCACGAGATACAGGATTCCTAGGAGGAGTATGGATGATAGGAAGTATAGCCAAAAGCGTGGATATAAATTCTTTAAAATATGATCTCGAAACCACAGGAGGTCTAAATCAAATTTTGGAAGGCATGATAATAAAAACTGCCTCAGAAATAGAATCTTATGTTCTGCATCTCCAAGACACAACTTTAGCTCTCATAAACAGTAAAGAAAATACTTAAGTAGCCAGAACGTGCTTGGAGATACATATCTAATAGGGGGATAAGGGCCTTGATGGGTTAATTATGTTGACACACTCAGATTATTCACCTCCCCATGATGTGATGTAGGGTGACATACAGGGGAGGGGTTATCCTTCTGCATTATCTTGTGACCTGTGATATCACAATAGGGAGTATAGAGGGTATACAGTATATAGCTCCACACTAAGTTCTAGAAACAGGTTCTTCAGAGCTCTGACTTGAGCCCTCACTGTGAGTCTTGTAAATAGATTTATGTGTGTAACGGGTATTCCCCTCCCCAATCGCAGATATAGTGTGGGGTGCAAGGGAACATACAAGGTTACCATAGGTGTGGTGCATTACCTGTTGGCTCGCAGGAGGGCTGAGCTTCCGCCACGGGGAACCTGGGGCAATTATACTAGGAGTACTCACTTACAACAATGCAGCGCCTCCACCTGCGATGGCTCCCAACAGAGGGGGAGTGGTTCCTCGCAGGACAATTACTAATAATCAATACTCACACACAGATATAATAACTAATACTATTTACTTAGGAACAGAATATAACACATCATGACAGGTATCACATAACATATCAGAACAGGGGTCCCTCTCTCTCGAGGAGACACTTACTGCGACGTCCAGCAGGACGCTTCCCCAACACCAGGTGATCCCACCCAGTGTCCAAAGAACCCCACCCAATGTCCCGCACTCTTGCAGAGAGAGTCAATGGGTGACTGCGCAGTCACTATTAAACTAAGGGCCCGTTGGTGCACTTGTGTATTAGATAGTACCTGCCGAGCACTCCCGTGCTCGGATCTCCAACTGGCTTCACAAAGGATCCATCGTGTGATGGTTCCATCTGATCCTACGACGGACTCCTTTGCACGTGGACCGCCAGGGCGGTCTCACTCTGGAATAGTCTCTGTGGACCCCCACGTGGGTCCGAACTGCTTCACAGGAAGACGCAGCATCCGCTGAGTCCCTAACTAACACTAAATGACACGCTCTATGCTATAGGCCGTCCCTATAGCACAGCAACCTGAAGTGGCTTTGGGGAAACTGCTAGGGGCCTACAGGGGTTAATAACCTGCCCCACTCCCCTAAGGTCTTCCCAGCCCTGACTGTACTTACTAATACCTAACGAGTCCCAGCGCCTACAGCAGCAAGCTGTAGCTCACTGGATGCTGGCAGCCAACGTGCTGCGCAACAAGGTGCCTGCCTGTCAGACCTATGTGTACAAAAAATACTAAATGGCGCTCAAACACTCAATCAAAGTGCAACAGTGCAGTAACAGTGATAATACAAAGTGATATTAAACAATATACCCGTGCACTTAAATAAAAACAAAGACACTCAAACCCTTCACGGACTAGTTCCCAGGTCCACACTCAAAGCAAAAATGAAATATCAGGGGAGCGTCAGTGTCTGAAAGAAAATAAATAAACTACCATAGTGCATAACGTTACAATTAAACATTGAGAAGGTAGAACTCCATAAGGAATATGCTAGATCATGGATGATAGCAAATATCAGTCATAAACCAGGAGCAAAATAGGGAGGTAAAAGACCCAGTAGAGAGACACAGAGCCGAGATATAAAATGCCAAAAACACTTTATCCGACAGTAGTAAAAATCAAGGCTTACAGGATACCAGATGATATAAGGCGTTGGTTAAGAGTGATCTTGATGCCGAGTCGCGACCTCGGGAAACCCCCTCACGCAACCGCCTCCTTCACTGGCTCCGTCCTTGCTGCTCGTCCACGCCGACACGTCACTTCCGATTTGCACTGGTGTAGCTGGCGTCACCGGAGCTGCTGCTGTAGACTGTAGCTTGTCTCCCTCTAGGATCTTACGCTGAGGGTTACGCTCTACGCATTTCGCCGTGCAAATCGACGGCTTCGTCAGGAGTGCTTTAACCCATAGAAGGCTATCTTTAGATACCCTCCAATATTACACTGACCTTTCCTCCCATTGGTCTAAGTGTAATTAGATCTAAATTGAGTAATTAACTACTTGTCATTACCCTCTAATACAATTTAGATCATGCACAAAGTTTATACAATAAGATTAAAATTCAGTTTTTAATATAATCAATTTTTTAAAACCATCAATATTTGCAAAACATTTGTACTATATAAAACATATAATAAAAATATATAAAAACCTATAGAAACCTATAGTATATATAAACAGTCCCCACAGAACTCAATTAAAGGAAGCGGCGATTGTTGTATCTCAAAAGACAAAAAAGAAAATATTATCAGTACAGAGTATCAGTATGTCACAATCACATAATTTGATTTCTCTTGACATAAACATTTACTTTCAAAGGAATCATAAATTTAAAGGAAAGCATTTAACTCGAAATCAACATTTAGACCCAAAGGTATCAGTGATTTCAGAGTAAAGATCCAGAAACTTTCTCTTTTTTCCAGGGCAGTTATTCTGTTTTCCCCTCTCCAGTGTGGTAACACTTGCTCTAATACAGTGAATCTGAGACCTGATGTGTCACTATTATGTTTAAGGATGAAATGGTTAGACAGATTATGAGTAGTTAAACCTCTTCTTATGTTGCCCACATGTTCAAGCACACGTGTTTTTACTGGTCTTGAAGTTTGCCCTATGTACTGTAACCCACATGGGCAACATATGAGGTACACCACATGATCTGATTTACATGTTAGCATTTGTTTAATCTGGAACCTTTCTCTTGTGACATTTGATGTAAAACTACATTTATCTTCACACCTATATTTACATGCCAAACATGTTGTGCAACCAAATGACTTGTACCGGCGCTAATAGACACCTTATTGTAAATAAGTGTAAAAACAGAATGCAATACTTAAGAGTGGTGTGTATCCCAGAATAACACACTTCTCCACCTTCCAAGGAATATGTACAGATTCCTTACATAAGTAGTCTTGATCCACGGGGGGGGGGGGGGGGGGGGAAGGGAGCGGTATTCTCAGGAACACACCCAAAAAATAAAAATATACACAATAATGGTGCAGTATATTAAGGCAAAAGGGAATGGGTGAATCTTGGCTCTAATGCAATTCCTACTTACAGCAGGTAAGATTTAAGCAGGCAGTGGTCTGACTCTGTCAGGATGATGTAGGTGTAGGGTTAACACAGAGAGGGGAATTTGATAGTAGATAACTTCATGCGGGATACTCTCAAGGTATACCAGATCAGATTCACGCAGAATAACATAGGAAAGAGAGACGGACCATAGTATAGATCACAAAGTACAGATTTTATCCCATCAAGCAAGGTGCACAAACATACTTACAATAAGTACTTGAAAGGTATTCACGTAGCAGTTTCGTGAGACAGTAGAGGGCTTTTTTGGCGATGGTGAGCTGGCTGGCTGGATGTCTTCCCTTAGCTTCCACCTCCCCGTCGCGGTATGGCGTCTGACGTCACTTCCGGCAGCACGGGTGATGACATCCGGTGGAGAGCAGGGGAGATGAGTCTCAGCCGATCGCTGGTGTAAACAGCAGGCACCTCACACGTCTTCACGTACAGCAGGGCTGTGGTGAACTAAAGGCTTGGCTCAACGCGTTTCGCTGTTCTCAAACAGCTTCCTCAGGAGCAGATAGTGTCCATTGAAAGTTGTAACTGTTATATACTCAAGTTAATTGAGATTGATTGAAGGACAAGGTGTGTATAATAATTGATCACATAATTAACCCACAGGTTGCCACACAAGTGGCACATCACGCTGTGGTTCAAAAAAAGGGACATATAATAACATAAATGGATTACATTTTATTACAAATACCATAGGAAAAATATTACACTAAAAATAGATTAAAATGTATGTTTCTGACGCTTGTAGTAAATAGCGACGAAAAAAATGGAAGAGAGAGAGAAAACAAACGGGTTAGTCGATCTTTTTGCAACAATATCATAAAAAATGTATAATTTAAAAATGATAAACATTTAAAAAAGCTGATCTTGTAAAAAAAGCTGATCTTATAAAAAATAATGATCTTTAAAAATTATTAAGAAGGCAAATACAATGTATATGGTGCAATCAGGATAGTGCATAAATTAAAGGATATACATTAAGTGCAAAATCGCAAACAGTGAAGTGAAATGCCACCAATGAGATAGATAGAGAAAGAAATAGATTATCACTAGCATTTTTACAAAGATGGAGGGGGGGGGAGGAAAAGAAGTAGGGAAATCAGATCAAAAATTGAATCATTTCAAAATCAACATTCAAGCCTTTAGGGATCAGTGTGTTCAATTTGTGAACCCAAAACATTTCTCTTTTGCTTAGATCTAATTCTCTACTTCTTCCCCTCCAATGTTGTAAGACATTCTCTATTGCAGTAAATTTTAGTCCTCTGGGGTTTGAGTTATGGCATTTAGCAAAGTGCTTGGAGACACTATGTGTCAAAATTCCCCGTCGTATATTGCTCAAATGTTCTAGGATCCTCGTTCGGATGGATCTTGTGGTCTTCCCCACATATTGTAGCCCACATGGGCATTCTAGAATGTAAATTACAAACTCTGTATAACAGTTCATATATTGTTTAATTTTGAATGTTTCTTTGGTATTATTGCAAATAAAGCTTTTTTTGTCTGTTTGCTTGTATTCACATGCCTTACATGATGAGCAACCGTGGAAACCCTCTACTGTTTTCAACCATCCTTTATCTTTGGAGGCTATTTTCTTCAAAGCACTAGGTGCCACCCGATTTTTTATATTCTGTGCTTTTTTATAGATAATTTTTGGGTACTCTGGTATTATTTCTTTGAGAAATTTATCTGCTTTAAGAACATGCCAGTGTTTATTGATAATCTTATTTATACTACTCGCTTCTCTATTGTATGTGGTTAAAAATGCTGTTTCGAAAATGTTAGTATTATTTTTCACCACATTATTTGCAACTAGAAGATCCTTTCTTTGCAATCGATTGGCCTTATCTAATGCTGTATCTAGTACCGTATTTCTATAATTTTTTTCCAGGAAACGATTCTCTAAAATCTTACATTGTTCCCTATAAATGTTATCGTCAGTACAATTCCGACGTAGTCTTCTGTACTGACTGTACGGAACATTGTCCATCCATTTATGGTGATGGCAACTGGAACGTAAGATGAAATTATTACTGTCTACGTTTTTAAAATGTGTTTTTGTTTTAACAGTGCCTTCTTCTATATAGATAACCAAATCTAAATACTCCACAGAGGTTTTACTTGTGTTGGATGTAAATTTTAGATTCATCGTATTTGTATTAAGATTAGATATAAAATAATCCAAACTCTCCTGATCGCCTTGCCAAATTAAAATGACATCATCAATGTAGCGCCGCCATAGGACCACACCCCCCCCCCAGCATGCCATCTGACCAGATGGTATGGTCTTCCCAGAATCCCATGAAGAGATTGGCATAACTGGGGGCGAATTTTGTTCCAATGGCGGTGTCACATTTCTGAATGTAAAAGACATCATTGAATAAAAAGAATTTTTTTTCCAAAATGAAATCTATATTGTCTATTAAAAATTGGACTTGTATTTCGTGTAGCTCCTCATCTTTCTCTAGAAAATATTTGACTGCTTTACATCCTAAATCATGAGCAATTGAGGTATAGAGGGAAGTAACGTCTATTGTTGCAAGGATATAGTCTTTTTTCCATTCAAAGGATTCTAATAAAAGTAAGATATCAGTGGTATCCTTGAGATATGATTTTAATGTCTTTACATATCCTTGGAGAAAACTATCAATGTATGCCGATAGGTTTGAGGTAAGTGAATTAATGCCCGAAATTATAGGCCTACCCGGTGGGTTCGTTAAAGATTTGTGGATTTTTGGAAGTATATAAAATATAGGTATTTGTGGTGTTTTGTTTAATAGGAATTTGTATTCTTTTTCTGTCAGTATACCTACATCTCTCCCTTTATCCAAATGTATTTGAAGATCAGTACTGAAATTTTTTGTTGGGTTCTTTGTTAAAACCTCATAGGTATTAGAGTCTCCTAAAAGGCGGTCAGTTTCTTTTAGATAGTCACTTCTATTCATAATGACTATTCCTCCTCCGTTATCTGCCTGTTTGATTATTATATCAGTATTTTCAGTGATCTCATCTAACGCATTCTTTTCCTCTTTTGTTATATTATTTCTAGTTTTAGACTTTGTATTCTTAGATAAAGTTTCAAAATCCTTAACAATTAAATCGTAAAAAACTTCCAAATGATTTCCTTTGTAATAGGAAGGGTAAAAGGTTGATTTACTTTTAAGTGTGGCATGTTTAAACTTCTCCACTTCTTTTTCAATCACCGGGTTTGTATTAACAATTCTGGATTCCACATTTTTGCTCAGAAAAAATCTCTTCACTGTTAATTTCCTCAAATATCTATTGGCATCTAAAAATAGCTCAAAATTATTGGGTCCCACTGTGGGAGCAAAAGACAGTCCTTTTGATATTAAATTCAGCTGTGGAGTAGATAAAATTGTTGAACTAAGATTAAAAATGTTGTTGCTCCCTTTGTGTTTTTCTTTATTTATTCTCTCTCTTTTCCTTCCTCTTCCCCGTTTTCCTCTCTGATGTTTTCTTTTCTGGGGTATGCATTGTCCTCCCTTTTGTCTAGTAGAGGCGTATAGGGGTTTGATGATTCCCACATGCTTAGTGCTAAAAAATCCTCAGATCCAGTAGCTCCAATTGGAGAACGAGATCTACTGGTTTGGTGTTGCCTACTAGGCTGGGGTCTATCTCTCTCCCTTCTTCTCTCTTCTCTCTCCCTTTTTAGCTCTCTATCTCTCTTCATTTCCTTATCTTTAAGGTATTCTCTCTCTTTACGTTCTTTTTCCTGTGCTTCTCTGGCTTTCAGAAGTTCTTTCTCCCTAGCAGACTCTCTACTTTTGTAATGTTCTCTATCTTTGTGTTCTTGTGTCTTCAATTCTCTTTCTCTCTGTTTTTCTCTCTCTCTTTGTCTCTCTCTATCTCTGCGTCTTTCACTCTCCAACCTATTTTCTCTTTCACGCTCTCTTTCTCTAAATTGTTCTTGCTCTTTTGTTGGTCCTCTATCTGAATACAGTCTTTTATCAACATTAGTAGGGTGATGTAAATAACTATTTTCTGTTGATTTCTGTGGTTCAGGGAATCTACGATCTGTAATATCTTTTTGGGCTAGATTTATTATGGAATTATTAAGTGTAGTGTTATTATCTCTACGATAAGAGGTACTGGAGTAGTTGGTTTTATCATATTTTGATTCTGTCTTGTTAAAGTTATCATATTTTCGTTCAACATGAAAGTTGTTTTTCTTTTTCTTCCATTCTCTTTGTTCTCCTCTCTGGTAATCTTCCTCATCTCTCAAAAATGTATTGGTCTTATTAATATATAAGTCATTTTCTAATTTGTCAATTTTCTTTTTCAGCTCTCTATCTTTAATTTTAAATTCTGCGGTGTCTTCTAGATGGGCCAGTTTTTCTTCAATAATTTTAACTTCCTCATCTATAATTTTAATATTTTTCTTGTGTTGATTAATTAAAGACAACATTAAGTCAAAAGAGCATTTATCCATAGTTTCATACCAGTTTTTTTTACAAATTCTTCATCATCCAAATTGGATGATGGAGATTTAGAAAATCTTAGACCTCTTGGTATTCTGTTGCAGTGAATATATTTGTTCAAAAAACTTAGATCCAACCATTTTCTTGTGTCTTTTATGAGTAGTCTATCTAACTTGTGAAACTCTTCTTCTAAAAGATCACGTGAAACAGGTGTATGTGATGTATCAGTGTCATGGTAATCAAAGTGTAATCTTCTAGATTGTCTTTTAGCAAATATGTTAGGTGATGTTACATCCATAATGGCTAAAGAAGATAACAATGTGAATAAAGGTGAAAAGAAAAAGTGAATACAGCAGCCACCAAATCAAATACAGATAACAATAGTGCAACCAAATGACTTGTACCGGCGCTAATAGACACCTTATTGTAAATAAGTGCAAAAACAGAATGCAATACTTAAGAGTGGTGTGTATCCCAGAAGAACACACTTCTCCACCTTCCAAGGAATATGTACAGATTTCTTACATAAGTAGTCTTGATCCACGGGGGGGGGGGGGGGGGGAGGGAGTGGTATTCTCAGGAACACACCCAAAAAATAAAAATATACACAATAATGGTGCAGTATATTAAGGCAAAAGGGAATGGGTGAATCTTGGCTCTAATGCAATTCCTACTTACAGCAGGTAAGATTTAAGCAGGCAGTGGTCTGACTCTGTCAGGATGATGTAGGTGTAGGGTTAACACAGAGAGGGGAATTTGATAGTAGATAACTTCATGCGGGATACTCTCAAGGTATACCAGATCAGATTCACGCAGAATAACATAGGAAAGAGAGACGGACCATAGTATAGATCACAAAGTACAGATTTTATCCCATCAAGCAAGGTGCACAAACGTACTTACAATAAGTACTTGAAAGGTATTCACGTAGCAGTTTCGTGAGACAGTAGAGGGCTTTTTTGGCGATGGTGAGCTGGCTGGCTGGATGTCTTCCCTTAGCTTCCACCTCCCCATCGCGGTATGGCATCTGACGTCACTTCCGGCAGCACGGGTGATGACATCCGGTGGAGAGCAGGGGAGATGAGTCTCAGCCGATCGCTGGTGTAAACAGCAGGCACCTCACACGTCTTCACGTACAGCAGGGCTGTGGTGGACTAAAGGCTTGGCTCAACGCGTTTCGCTGTTCTCAAACAGCTTCCTCAGGAGCAGATAGTGTCCATTGAAAGTTGTAACTGTTATATACTCAAGTTAATTGAGATTAATTGAAGGACAAGTTGTGTATACTAATTGATCACATAATTAACCCACAGGTTGCCACACAAGTATAATAACATAAATGGATTACATTTTATTACAAATACCATAGTAAAAATATTACACTAAAAATAGATTAAAATGTATGTTTCTGACGCTTGTAGTAAATAGCGACAAAAAAAATGGAAGAGAGAGAGAAAACAAACGGGTTAGTCGATCTTTTGCAACAATATCATAAAAATTGTATAATTTAAAAATGATAAACATTTAAAAAAGCTGATCTTGTAAAAAAAGCTGATCTTATAAAAAATAATGATCTTTAAAAATTATTAAGAAGGCAAATACAATGTATATGGTGCAATCAGGATAGTGCATAAATTAAAGGATATGTCAGACGCCATACCGCGACGGGGAGGTGGAAGCTAAGGGAAGACATCCAGCCAGCCAGCTCACCATCGCCAAAAAAGCCCTCTACTGTCTCACGAAACTGCTACGTGAATACCTTTCAAGTACTTATTGTAAGTACGTTTGTGCACCTTGCTTGATGGAATAAAATCTGTACTTTGTGATCTATACTATGGTCCGTCTCTCTTTCCTATGTTATTCTGCGTGAATCTGATCTGGTATACCTTTAGAGTATCCCGCATGAAGTTATCTACTATCAAATTCCCTTCTCTGTGTTTACCCTACACCTACATCATCCTGACAGAGTCAGACCACTGCCTGCTTAAATCTTACCTGCTGTAAGTAGGAATTGCATTAAAGCCAAGATTCACCCATTCCCTTTTGCCTTAATATACTGCACCATTATTGTGTATATTTTTATTTTTTGGGTATGTTCCTGAGAATACCGCTCCCTTCCCCCCCTCCCCCCCCCCCCGTGGATCAAAACATGTTGTGCATCCATAGAAACCTTTCATTTGTGTAAGCCACCTATTCCCATGTGGATGCACTTTCGGTAGTGCACTAGGTGCCAATTTTTCTTTTAGAGATTTTGCTCTCTTAAAGATTACCGTAGGTCTTTCTGGGACAATATCCCCTAATACAGGATCATTCTTGACGATATGCCAATGTTTGTGTATTATACTTGATATTTTGTCAGACTGTCTATTATAGTTAGTACAAAAGGAAAATTCAAAGTTCTTATTTGGTACTTTTTGTTTTTTGTTATACAATAGATCTTTTCTATCTATACTCTCTGCTCTTATGAGAGCATCTTTAATGATCCTGTCATCATAGTTTTTTTCTCTGAACCTATCCTGGAGAAAGGCAGATTGTTTGTGGAAATTATTGTCATCCGAACAGTTTCTTCTAACCTGCCTTATTTGCCCATATGGGATGTTATGTAACCAGTTAGGATGGTGGCAGCTGGTGGTTGATATATAGTTATTAATATCTACGCCTTTGAAAAAGGTCTGTGTTTTTATCTGTCCATCCTCAATGTAAATTTCTAAATCTAAGAAATTAACCTTTTGTTGGCTATATTCACAATTAAATTGTAGATTCAGTACGTTATCATTGAGGTACTCTATAAATTGGATAAGACTCTTTTCATCTCTCTTCCATATGAATATGATATCATCTATATATCTACGCCATAGGCACAAATTCACACCCAGCTCCGCAACAGACCATATATGGTCTTCTTCCCATGCTCCCATAAGCAGGTTTGCGTAGCTAGGTGCAAATTTTGTGCCCATGGCAGTACCGCGTTTTTGTAGATAATAGATCCCCTCGAACATGAAGTAGTTGTGTTCCAAAATGAACTTAATTCCATCTAAAATAAAATTAGCCTGTTCATTAGGCATCTCTGGATCTTTGGCTAATGCTCTATCAACTGCTTCATGTCCGTCCCTATGATTTATACACGTGTAAAGTGAGGTGATATCACAGGTAACCAGGAACCATCCATTTTCCCAGATTTGATTATCTAAGATACGTAAGATGTCAGTAGTATCTTTCAGGTAAGATGGAAGTTACTTTATAAATTTTTGCAAATAGACGTCTATGTAGGCGGATAAATGGGAAGTTAGGGAATCTATGCCTGCAATTATAGGCCTCCCAGGGGGGTTAACTATATTTTTATGAAGTTTAGGGAGATAGTAAAATATAGGCTTTACAGGATTGTCTCTATATAGAAAATTATATTCTTCTGTATTTATTACTTCATTCATCCTACCATTGTCTAACAGGATTTTGAGTTCTTTCTGAAACTCCAATGTGGGATCTTTTTTCAGAGGTTGGTATGTGTGAATGTCTCCTAGAATTCTTTGAGACTCTGCGATATAGTCCTTTCTATCTAAGATAGCCACTCCACCTCCTTTATCGGCTTGTTTTATAACTACCTGAGTATCTTCCTGTAGAATTTTTAAGGCCTTTCTTTCAGTGTTGTTTAGATTGTTTTCGAATCTTTTCTCAGATTTGACTAATTTCTCAAAGTCTTTTTGGACTAATTGCGAGAATACTTCTAAATTGTTACCCTTCACATGCTTAGGATAAAATGTTGAGGGTAATTTAAGGCCCGAATGGACTAAAGATGATCCTATTTCTGAGGTTTTGGTTGTGCAAATTACATCCGCATCTCTCTTGAGATTGTCAGCTGTTCTTTGCTCAACTTCTTTTGACCTAAAAAATCTTTTGATAGTCAATGTTTATTCCTCCAATTCTCTCTTTCAGGACTTTTTCTATATTTATTTTTGTTTTGTATCTCTCTCTTATTTTTAAAAGATTTACCTTTCTCCCTTGATTTTTCCCTCTTTGTAATTTGTTTTTTACTATGAGGTTTATTTTGGGAGTTCTGTGGAGATTTAGCTTCAATAATTAAAATCTCTTTTGAACTGTCTCTCTCATCTGGATCAGATTTTCTTGGAGGTCCATTTTTATAATCCTCCTCATCTCTAAGAATTTTTTTGACCTTTTTAGTGATGGTTTCTTTTCTGATTTTGTCTAATTTGTTCTGCAGATTGATGTCTTTTTCTTCCACACTCAAAGCAAAAACGAAATATCAGGGGAGCGTCAGTGTCTGAAAGAAAATAAACTACCATAGTGCATAACGTTACAATTAAACATTGAGAAGGTAGAACTCCATAAGGAATATGCTAGATCATGGATGATAGCAAATATCAGTCATAAACCAGGAGCAAAATAGGGAGGTAAAAGACCCAGTAGAGAGACACAGAGCCGAGATATAAAATGCCAAAAACACTTGATCCCGACAGTGTTTAATTGTAACGCTCCCCTGATATTTCATTTTTGCTTTGAGTGTGGACCTGGGAACTAGTCCGTGAAGGGTTTGAGTGTCTTTGTTTTTATTTAAGTGCACGGGTATATTGTTTAATATCACTTTGTATTATCACTGTTACTGCACTGTTGCACTTTGATTGAGTGTTTGAGCGCCATTTAGTATTTTTTGTACACATAGTTCTGTTTAGTTTCTATCACTAATATGGCAGCACCACTGGATGTAGAAGATATAGAGATTGATAACAATGTCTCTAATGTTTTTTCAAGAAGGCACACAAGGGTTGTGGATTTCAATAATATATTAAAACTTAATTTAGATAATGATTCTGTATTAGAAGAGTCTCACACTTTAGAGTCAGAATTTGAGAAATTAGAAACACTTTTTGTTAAAGACATTAAAAAGTTTTGGGATTACACTTTTTTAGAGCAATACCTATTGAGTGGTAGAATCCCAAAAGGATTAAGAATCAAGAAACACCCATCCATGGACCTTGAGGATGAGGTGTTTATTGATAAATGGTACAATCTGTTAGAAGGATGCTCAAGGGATTTAATATCTCTAATTATTGAACAACAGAAGAGCCATGTTCTGCAGATTGATGTTGAGATCAGTGAGATCGAACTAAGGATTGGTAACTTAAATCAGACCAGTCTGTTTAAAGAAAAAGACATCAATCTGCAGAACAAATTAGTCAAAATCAGAAAAGAAACCATCACTAAAAAGGTCAAAAAAATTCTTAGAGATGAGGAGGATTATAAAAATGGACCTCCAAGAAAATCTGATCCAGATGAGAGAGACAGTTCAAAAGAGATTTTAATTATTGAAGCTAAATCTCCACAGAACTCCCAAAATAAACCTCATAGTAAAAAACAAATTACAAAGAGGGAAAAATCAAGGGAGAAAGGTAAATCTTTTAAAAATAAGAGAGAGATACAAAACAAAAATAAATATAGAAAAAGTCCTGAAAGAGAGAATTGGAGGAATAAACAACAAAGAACTCCAAACAATCAGGCGAAAGTACAGATTAGTGTAAAGAAAACACCAAAAAGGACTATTAGCATAGACTTTGATTCAGAGGTAGAGATAGTGACTAACAATAGACAAGAGCAACGAGAAATTCAGAAGGATAAATTGTTTACTAAAAATGGCCCCAAAAATGGAAATAAGAAGGATTTTTTAGGGGAGGGTGTGGCCACCTCCTTTCAAAAAATGAACAAATATGCCCCATTGTTAAAAAGGGATCCCTCATCAGAAAGGAAGAGAGTAAGAACAGAAGAAAAAGGGGAAGAGGAAGAGAAAAAGAAATATCTCAAAAAGAGCAAAAGATAGGAAATAATATCTTTAACCTCAGCGCCAAAATCCTGACTGACCCAGAAAAGTCACTAATCTCAAAGGGCCTGAAGTTTGCTCCCACAGTGGGTCCGAGCAACTTCGGCCTCTTTGTAGATGCTCAGAGGTTCCTGAGAAAATTGACTATCAAAAGATTTTTTAGGTCAAAAGAAGTTGAGCAAAGAACAGCTGACAATCTCAAGAGAGATGCGGATATAATTTGCACAACCAAAACCTCAGAAATAGGATCATCTTTAGTCCATTCGGGCCTTAAATTACCCTCAACATTTTATCCTAAGCATGTGAAGGGTAACAATTTAGAAGTATTCTCGCAATTAGTCCAAAAAGACTTTGAGAAATTAGTCAAATCTGAGAAAAGATTTGAAAACAATCTAAACAACACTGAAAGAAAGGCCTTAAAAACTCTACAGGAAGATACTCAGGTAGTTATAAAACAAGCCGATAAAGGAGGTGGAGTGGCTATCTTAGATAGAAAGGACTATATCGCAGAGTCTCAAAGAATTCTAGGAGACATTCACACATACCAACCTCTGAAAAAAGATCCCACATTGGAGTTTCAGAAAGAACTCAAAATCCTGTTAGACAATGGTAGGATGAATGAAGTAATAAATACAGAAGAATATAATTTTCTATATAGAGACAATCCTGTAAAGCCTATATTTTAATATCTCCCTAAACTTCATAAAAATATAGTTAACCCCCCTGGGAGGCCTATAATTGCAGGCATAGATTCCCTAACTTCCCATTTATCCGCCTACATAGACGTCTATTTGCAAAAATTTGTAAAGTAACTTCCATCTTACCTGAAAGATACTACTGACATCTTACGTATCTTAGATAATCAAATCTGGGAAAATGGATGGTTCCTGGTTACCTGTGATATCACCTCACTTTACACGTGTATAAATCATAGGGACGGACATGAAGCAGTTGATAGAGCATTAGCCAAAGATCCAGAGATGCCTAATGAACAGGCTAATTTTATTTTAGATGGCATTAAGTTCATTTTGGAACACAACTACTTCATGTTCGAGGGGATCTATTTAC
Organism: Ascaphus truei; assembly: GCF_040206685.1. Classification (NCBI taxonomy): domain Eukaryota; kingdom Metazoa; phylum Chordata; class Amphibia; order Anura; family Ascaphidae; genus Ascaphus; species Ascaphus truei. The sequence continues at coordinate 35,319 of NW_027454439.1, read as the reverse complement.
AAAAACGCGGTACTGCCATGGGCACAAAATTTGCACCTAGCTACGCAAACCTGCTTATGGGAGCATGGGATGAAGACCATATATGGTCTGTTGCGGAGCTGGGTGTGAATTTGTGCCTATGGCGTAGATATATAGATGATATCATATTCATATGGAAGGGAGATGAAAAGAGTCTTATCCAATTTATAGAGTACCTCAATGATAACGTACTGAATCTACAATTTAATTGTGAATATAGCCAACAAAAGGTTAATTTCTTAGATTTAGAAATTTACATTGAGGATGGACAGATAAAAACACAGACCTTTTTCAAAGGCGTAGATATTAATAACTATATATCAACCACCAGCTGCCACCATCCTAACTGGTTACATAACATCCCATATGGGCAAATAAGGCGGATTAGAAGAAACTGTTCGGATGACAATAATTTCCACAAACAATCTGCCTTTCTCCAGGATAGGTTCAGAGAAAAAAACTATGATGATAGGATCATTAAAGATGCTCTCATAAGAGCAGAGAGTATAGACAGAAAAGATCTATTGTATAACAAAAAACAAAAAGTACCAAATAAGAACTTTGAATTTTCCTTTTGTACTAACTATAATAGACAGTCTGACAAAATATCAAGTATAATACACAAACATTGGCATATCGTCAAGAATGATCCTGTATTAGGGGATATTGTCCCAGAAAGACCTACGGTAATCTTTAAAAGAGCAAAATCTCTAAAAGAAAAATTGGCACCTAGTGCACTACCAAAAGTGCATCCAAATGGGAATAGGTGGCTTACACAAATGAAAGGTTTCTATGGATGCACAACATGTTTGGCATGTAAATATAGGTGTGAAGATAAATGTAGTTTTACATCAAATGTCACAAGAGAAAGGTTCCAGATTAAACAAATGCTAACATGTAAATCAGATCATGTGGTGTACCTCATATGTTGCCCATGTGGGTTACAGTACATAGGGCAAACTTCAAGACCAGTAAAAACACGTGTGCTTGAACATGTGGGCAACATAAGAAGAGGTTTAACTACTCATAATCTGTCTAACCATTTCATCCTTAAATATACTGTAATAGTGACACATCAGGTCTCAGATTCACTGTATTAGAGCAAGTGTTACCACACTGGAGAGGGGGAAACAGAATAACTGCCCTGAAAAAAAGAGAATGTTTCTGGATCTTTACTCTGAAATCACTGATACCTTTGGGTCTAAATGTTGATTTCGAGTTAAATGCTTTCCTTTAAATTTATGATTCCTTTGAAAGTAAATGTTTATGTCAAGAGAAATCAAATTATGTGATTGTGACATACTGATACTCTGTACTGATAATATTTTCTTTTTTGTCTTTTGAGATACAACAATCGCCGCTTCCTTTAATTGAGTTCTGTGGGGACTGTTTATATATACTATAGGTTTCTATAGGTTTTTATATATTTTTATTATATGTTTTATATAGTACAAATGTTTTGCAAATATTGATGGTTTTAAAAAATTGATTACCTAAAAAAAAACTGAATTTTAATCTTATTGTATAAACTTTGTGCATGATCTAAATTGTATTAGAGGGTAATGACAAGTAGTTAATTACTCAATTTAGATCTAATTACACTTAGACCAATGGGAGGAAAGGTCAGTGTAATATTGGAGGGTATCTAAAGATAGCCTTCTATGGGTTAAAGCACTCCTGACGAAGCCGTCGATTTGCACGGCGAAATGCGTAGAGCGTAACCCTCAGCGTAAGATCCTAGAGGGAGACAAGCTACAGTCTACAGCAGCAGCTCCGGTGACGCCAGCTACACCAGTGCAAATCGGAAGTGACGTGTCGGCGTGGACGAGCAGCAAGGACGGAGCCAGTGAAGGAGGCGGTTGCATGAGGGGGTTTCCCGAGGTCGCGACTCGGCATCCAGATCACTCTTAACCAACGCCTTATATCATCTGGTATCCTGTAAGCCTTGATTTTTACTACTGTCGGATAAAGTGTTTTTGGCATTTTATATCTCGGCTCTGTGTCTCTCTACTGGGTCTTTTACCTCCCTATTTTGCTCCTGGTTTATAACTGATATTTGCTATCATCCATGATCTAGCATATTCCTTATGGAGTTCTACCTTCTCAATGTTTAATTGTAACGTTATGCACTATGGTAGTTTATTTATTTTCTATCAGACACTGACGCTCCCCTGATATTTCGTTTTTGCCTGTCAGACCTCACAGCACTTACAGCCGTGACTCTGACAAGGCAGCACTCTACACTAAGGGCAGCGTCCCTATCTTGGGCCTCCCTAAGCACTTACCCACTAAGCTAGTGGGGAGTTGGGGCATACCTGGGGTGTGGGTACCTATATGGGGCAGGAGCTTCACTCGCTCCCCGCACCCTTCCTTCCCTCACAGCTCCATGACTCCAACTCTCTTTAACCTTTCTTTCCCAGCTCCCACTAATGTAAGTGGCAGGGTCCCTAACCTGAGGGCTGTCCCTGACAACACTCACTTTACTGGGGAGCTGAGCTATCTCGGGCCCTGGGGATACTGGCCTAGTACAGGGAGTCCCTGACTCCTGTACCCTACCTCCTTCCCTGGGCTGCTCCGGTCTCTGACTGACTAGCCTGCTCCAACTGACAAAAACCCTGTCTGCACACAACATTGTTGCAACTCTGCAGCATGAGAAGCTGCCAGCTCTATTGGCTTCAATGCTGCCTGTGACAAGGGTGAAAGTGCAGTCCCCAGAGGCTGCTGGGAATTGTAGTCCTTGGCAAAGCTCTTTTCTATGAGGACCGCGTGCACGATCTTTCTTGCGCATGGGCGAAGCTCGCGCCATAACCAAGAGGGCGGGGCCTGCCAGGAGAAGTCGCCGTCCCCTTCCTCCACTGCCACAGGGGTAAGGCAGGGTGCAAAGGAAGATCAGGGGAACCGGGGGTGACCCCCTTACACTCTCCCCCTGGTGAAAATCCAACGTCCCCGCTTGGGGAACGACGTCACTAGGCACAATTTTTATATAATCAAAATGCAGTGCATAGAAAATACAACTTATCATTTCGACTTTACACAACAGGGTACATGGCAATTCACATACTATACCCGAGACTAGCTGAGACCATTTGTGGGGTGCCCCTAACTGATCATGTGGGGGTACCTCACTTTTGCGTCCGTGAGCCTCCCCCAGAAAAATTTCTTGAAGAGCACACTCTGGAGTGAGTCACCGGTTCCTCGCTACTTCCTCCCCTTGGTGGATGGAATAGCACAATGTCCTTTAACCAGGCCTTTACCCGGCCATCCGCGGCATGGATGCGGTAGACCAGGTGGCCACGACCTTTCCCGCGGTCCACTACATGGTGAATGGAGCGTTCCTTTTTGGGCTCCAAGGAGAAATTTTTCACTAAATCCTTCTCTACACAGTCCTTGTCCCTACATACTGGCGAGGCTTCCACTGGGAAGCGAGAATTGGGCCCTGTCTCTTTCGGCAAAGTCTCTATTTCACCTGGCAAGGGGTGAAGGGTAGATACCTTACCACTGCGGTGATTCCCGGTGGCCAACAGTTCCTCGGGGAAGCTGTCAGTTCCCACCTCGGCTATCTCAGGACCTTTCCCCGGCACTTCTGGGGCAGTCCACTTATTGGCTGGGACCTCGGGAGCGTTGGATCCCAGTCTTGGGACCACTTGTGTTGGAGCACACGGGCTCGCACTCAGTTCAGTTGTGTTGACACACAGATGTCCAGCTATATTCTTCTGCTCAGCATGAACGTTAGTTGGAGCATTTTTCACGACCAATTCCACCGGAGCCTGTGGGGAGTAAGGAGGTTCCTCACCACTCCGCTGGCTTGCGATGGATTCCTCTTCCTCTGGAATACTGTCCAGTACCATCTGCGCTTCACTGGACACCACGATGGGACTGACTGTTCTCTTCACTTGGACGATAGGCGATAGGTGCTGGCCCACTCGCACAACTGGACAGCTATCTTCTAAGGAGGACACCTCCGCCAGGACGTGATGCAGAAGGGAGCCATTCGCCCGGGTGACCAGACTTAAGGAGCTATCGTGCTCCGCGATCACCTGGAGGCTCACCCCCAACACCCCTGGGACAGTCAACTCACCCTGGTCTTCGTTAGGTACGGGTCCCAAGCCTAGGACTGATGGTACCATCGTAGTAGGTCGGACTGACCCTTGTAGGGCCCACGGGCCCACAGCAGGGTCCGCAACATCTGGATACACCTCCTCTAGGGCACACGGGCCCACAGCAGGCTCTGTATCCGCCGAGATAGTTGGTTTGTTGATTTCACTAGAGTGGTCCGCCGGCCGGCGCATCACTACAAGTGATTGGTCGCTGGACTCACTAAAAGAAGGTGGGGGTATACTGTATACACCTTACCCTGTGATTCCTCTGTCTCCTCTGTATCACTGCTGGGGTGGTTCGCCGGTAGGCGCATCGCCACCGATGGAACTTCAACCTCTTTACCTGCGGATATCACGATAGGATCCTCCGCCAATGAGTCTCCGGGGTCTTCTGCGATACAGCCAGTGGTTGTTGGTACGAAGCTGGCGTGCTCCGGTACCTCCACTGCGGTCGCGCTCTTCTCCGCCAATGGTTCGCTTGGCTCCTTAGCGGGCTGGGCAGGAGGTTCCTGCTCTACCACTAGGACATCCCCTTTGAGAGGATCTGGAACCGGTTCTGCAACATGGTTTTGGACACACGGGTCCACTGAGGCCTCTGGAATTAGGACAGACTGATTAGCAGTGTCACTCACTTTTGCAGAGGGGTCAGGCTTCCCCGCTTCTTCCTCAACTGGCTCCGTAGCCTGGGGTGTAATAGGCTTCAAGAACCGCACACCGCAGCATTCACATTCGGGCTCCCACGCCAGTGCACCTCTATGACAGTCACAGGTGGGACTAAAGCACTGTACACCCGGTTCTCCGCCTACCTCAGTCGTCTTGAAGTCTAGCGGTAACTGGGACATGTCGGCGCCCTCGTCATAGGCTTTTTGCAGGCAGGGGCACATTAACATAAGGCCATCTATTCCTGGCGCTCGCCAGGCCACATACACATTGGGGTGTATGTCCTGACAGTCTCTCTCATCCTCATACCTCATCTCATCCTCAGAGAAGAAAGAGTCTATTACTGCCTCAACATATGGTTGCAAATCCCAGGGCTTGCTCCCCCTGGTGAAATGTGAAGGAAGGGCGAGTCCTACAAGGGAGGGGCTCTGGCTCTGAGCGGAGTCACTCACATCACAGGGGAGGGACTCTGATTTTCACGCCAAACCCGGACAGATTGTTGCAATACTTTCCTGTGCAGACTGGCAGTCAGTAGCATGTGTGCTCTCCTGTTTTGGCGGGAGACGCCATTTTTCTGGGTCTGCGTAGACTATGGGGTACCCCTCAGACGGGCCCCCGGGCATAAACAGTGCGGACGGTGCCTCTGCCAGGCATATATCCTTAGTGGGGATTGCCACAAAAAGTATAGTTTTCCATGTGGATGTGGAATCCTGTTCTTCATCTAAGACACATGCATACGGCCACCCAGGAATTCTACGCATATAGGACTGGACCCCAACCGCGGGTATAGTTGCGGGAAGGCCTCCTACCGCCACCACCTCACCAGGTTCCATATACTGCCTCAAAGCCCAGGCAAGGACCTCGTGTCCGGACTTTACAAACATTGTGACAAAAATAGGAATTGGACAATTTGGGAAAAAAATGGAACAGGGCACCCCAGGTCTCTCTCAGCAGCGCCTCCAAATGTAACGGGTATTCCCCTCCCCCCAATCGCAGATATAGTGTGGGGTGCAAGGGAACATACAAGGTTGCCATAGGTGTGGTGCATTACCTGTTGGCTCGCAGGAGGGCTGAGCTTCCGCCACGGGGAACCTGGGGCAATTATACTAGGGGTACTCACTTACAACAATGCAGCGCCTCCACCTGCGTTGGCTCCCACCAGAGGGGGAGTGGTTCCTCGCAGGACAATTACTAATAATCAATACTCACACAAAGATATATAATAACTAATACTATTTACTTAGGAACAGAATATAACACATCATGACAGGTATAACATATCAGAACAGGGGTCCCTCTCTCTCGAGGAGACACTTACTGCGACGTCCAGCAGGACGCTTCCCCAACACCAGGTGATCCCACCCAGTGTCCAAAGAACCCACCCAATGTCCCGCACTCTTGCAGAGAGAGTCAATGGGTGACTGCGCAGTCACTATTAAACTAAGGGCCCGTTGGTGCACGTGTGTATTAGATAGTACCTGCCGAGCACTCCCGTGCTCGGATCTCCAACTGGCTTCACAAAGGATCCGTAGTGTGATGGTTCCGTCTGATCCTACGCCGGACTCCTTTGCACGCGGACCGCCAGGGCGGTCTCACTCTGGAATAGTCTCTGTGGACCCCCACGTTGGTCCGAACCGCTTCACAGGAACCGCAGCATCCGCTGAGTCCCTAACTAACACTAAATGACACGCTCTATGCTATAGGCCGTCCCTATAGCACAGCAACCTGAAGTGGCTTTGGGGAAACTCCTAGGGGCCTACAGGGGTTAATAACCTGCCCCACTCCCCTAAGTCTTCCCAGCCCTGACTGTACTTACTAATACCTAACGAGTCCCAGCGCCTACAGCAGCAAGCTGTAGCTCACTGGATGCTGGCAGCCAACGTGCTGCGCAACAAGGTGCCTGCCTGTCAGACCTCACAGCACTTACGGCCGTGACTCTGACAAGGCAGCACTCTACACTAAGGGCAGCGTCCCTATCTTGGGCCTCCCTAAGCACTTACCCACTAAGCTAGTGGGGAGTTGGGGCATACCTGGGGTGTGGGTACCTATATGGGGCAGGAGCTGCACTCGCTCCCCGCACCCTTCCTTCCCTCACAGCTCCATGACTCCAACTCTCTTTAACCTTTCTTTCCCAGCTCCCACTAATGTAAGTGGCAGGGTCCCTAACCTGAGGGCTATCCCTGACAACACTCACTTTACTGGGGAGCTGAGCTATCTCAGGCTCTGGGGATACTGGCCTAGTACAGGGAGTCCCTGACTCCTGTACCCTACCTCATTCCCTGTGCTGCTCCGGTCTCTGACTGACTAGCCTGCTCCAACTGACAAAAACCCTGTCTGCACACAACATTGTTGCAACTCTGCAGCATGAGAAGCTGCCAGCTCTATTGGCTTCAATGCTGCCTGTGACAAGGGTGAAAGTGCAGTCCCCAGAGGCTGCTGGGAATTGTAGTCCTTGGCAAAGCTCTTTTCTATGGGGACCGCGTGCGCGATCTTTCTTGCGCATGGGCGAAGCTCGCGCCATAACCAAGAGGGCGGGGCCCGCCGGGAGTAGTCGCCGTCCCCTTCCTCCACTGCCACAGGGGTAAGGCAGGGGGCAAAGGAAGATAAGGGGAACCGGGGGTGACCCCCTTACATGTGAATAGTGAAGTTTATTCTGATGTGTACTGTCACTGTTTGTTGTCTTTATTTACGAAATGTGCCCTGACCTAGGTAAGCATCAGTAGTAAAGGGCCTCAATTGTTCTCGCTATTGAAAAGGATGAAGCATGCTCTTGGTAAAGAGTTCTCGGTACAGTAGCTCTGACGTATGCTTGGATCGGCCCAACCAGAAGGTTCTCTGCTCATTCCTAATCATATAGGTACAGAGAAAGTATGCAATAAATAAAATGGATTGCTAACTCAGGATCTCAACGTGTATGCTTAATGGCCTTGAAGTACCTCCCCAGTGCAGGTGTGAGAGCTACCCGGGGGATGAAGTCCAGAGTGATATAATTTGCCCTGAGTTTCGGTCAAGTAATCATTATGTCAATGTCTGTAAAGTATTATTGAAGGATGTCAAATAAAGCACCCTTTTATTTATAAAACTTCCTGGTACCCATATCTTTCATATTCAAGCATCCACACTGGGCCTGCACATACCTAGCACCCTGCAAAGGCCTGAGATGCAGGGCACTACCATTGTATATAGTCAATCTGATGTGACCTGTAGAGCTGGGTAAGGAGGGTTAGAAGTGAAAGACATGAGGTAGAAAGAAATACCATACACAAGTGGAGAATAGAGAGACACAAGGAGAAAAGATGGAATTACATGAACGGTATGATAGAGAAAGACATTAAGGGCAGAGGGAAAACAAAGAGACATGATGGGGTGAAAAGTAGACCAAATGTGATTGTTATAACATTTGCGGGGGGCCCATTCTTCAAATTTGTCCTGGAACCAAAAAATTCTGTGGCGGCCCTGATGACAGACCATCAATACAGCAATTCTTCTGTAGGTCTGCCTTGCTACTGTATTCTACATATAAGAGACTCAACAAACAGCAATTGTTTTCTTCTGAACATTCATGTAATTATAAAATATTGTTATTATTGATCTACTCTATTTTTGACAAATGTGAATACATATCTTCTATTGTAATAGTCTTTATTTGCATGAAGGTCATAAACTACAAATGTTGTTTCAATGAAATCAAATAGAATGGCAAGAGAGAACTTACGCATATTCTTTATTGGAAAATTGCCACCTGGGTAACACATAAAGGCCAATATTTACAAAGTGGTGCTATGACAGAAGATAGCTTCCGAAGTTAATAACAAATGTATGGCCCAGTAATCTGAATGGGCCATAAAGTGTCGGGACGTTTCCTAATTTTACTCATTTCAAGTGGCTTACCGTTTCTATTTTAGGAGGCATATTTTGTGCTGATTACTTTATGCGAAAAAGCTTAACATAGATTCTCCATTGAGGACACATGGTTCCATAAATACAATTTATATCAGATTGGCAAATTAAAAAACTTGAATCCACTGAAACTTCCCTTTCAGTACAGTCTGTAGCTGTCCTTGTAAAGGCAGTGCTGGAAATACCACATCTATTTTCTGGGAAGATTGTATATAAAAAATACTGAGATTTTATACTATGCAAAACAAATGCCCTGAGGAAAAGAGTTGCATGACCATTACATTTTCTGGGGTTTTATTGAATGTTATGCAAGACTTGCTTGCCATCTTGTGGATCAACTTGAGATAACATCTGTTTGGGAACCTAACAATGAAACCTATTAGATATCGTTTCCAAAGGAAGTATTTTAATACTGTACAGCAACATTGCAACTGTGTATAAATAAAAAATGCTGAGGTACATTTATAAAGCGACACAAGTACTTTTTAATTGTCAACAATTATGTGTTGCTGATAGGAATAGCAGCAGTGCACACACAACTAGGGTACCTTTCAAATTAGTAAGACATCTGCTGAAACTAATAATAGGACTAGATTTGAATACTGACTGTTCTATAGGAGATTTGAAAGAAACAAAATAACTGCTGTTTAATCATACTGCATTATCAATACTGCAAATATACAATTGGGGCGATTATGCCCAATAAAATAATTTAATTTTTTCATCTCCAGTCAGCCTTAGGGCTGGGACACTCTGCGCCCGGCGGCGCGGGCGGCCGTGTGAGCGTTTCCCACCAGCAGGGGAATCCTTCTGAGCCGGTCCAAGTCCCCCCTCGCTGCACGGCTTACTATGCACTTTGACGCGTCAGCCGCCAGGGGATGCAAGAAAATTGTGATCCCGAGCGGTGACGCGTCACGTGGTGCGCTGATGAGCCTATCAGTGGCGGGGGTGGGAGCTGTCAGACAGCTTCCTACACAAGGTAGGGGGTGGTGTGTGTGTGTGTGTGTCTCCGGCTGCTTACCTTCCCGAAGCAACTCCCTGCTGCAGCCTGGGAGACCGAGCACGTGGAGGGAGGGGGGGATTTTAGCGGGTCCCTCCACTCAAACCACGCCCCCCCCTCCCACTCCCCGCTCCCTACAGACCACATATCGTGGTCTGTGCCTGTCAGCGTGCCGCCTGACTGCAGTGCGGGCGCGCTGACTGAGGGTGCGGGGCCTTAACCTTAATTTTCTAGCAGTGCTCAGCCCCTTTTTCACTTTTTTTCTAATTGACAGAACAAACATACTGTAAAGACAACTTTAAAAAAAGTATAGGCTAACCCTGCTTAATTGAGAAGCTGTAGTGTGGGAGCCCTATTTGTCACTTGAAATTCTGAAACAGTGGGAAAGGGTACAATAGGATAGGTGGATATACATCATAATGCCTTTTCTTTTTTGGAGTGATGTGACATCATCAAAAGGTAGGGAGGCATGCTACCTGATTGGCTATCTTCCCTCCGTTGCAAAGAGCTTCATCAGTGGTTGAACTCTAATCTTCTTTGTGCCTCTCTTCTTCTTTTAAATCTCCCTCCGATCTCCCTGTTGGTTGACGTCATCACGTATGACGTCAGTAATGTCATGACATTCGTGATGTCCCGTGTCACACCAGGCGATCGAGCCGACAGAATGTAAACAAAGAAAAAGCCCTGCACTGCTTCCTATAGACTCTGCAGGCAGGGATATACTTGATAGTACAAAGAACTTTATAGGTACAGAAAGTTGACATTCTATGAAGGTGAAATCATTATAGATGGACCTACATAAATGCATATATAACAGATTAACCTAATTTTAAACTAGCATTTAATACACATGTAGCCATGCCTGGTTTTGCTACCAGTCTGCCCTCCCTGTGCTGTAAGCCCTGCTAACAGTGCAGTGCAGGAAGTGACAGGACCAATCATGGGTTTTCCCCACAGAGGCAGCTCCCTTCAGTTATAGGGGAGGAGGTGGGGCAAGGTCTGTCTTCTGCCCAATCATGGGTTCAGACCTTGTACCTTCCTCCCACTGGGGGAGTTGCACCACTCAAATTTAGCAGTGTCTACCATTGAGAGAGACAGGTGTCACACAGGGTTGCCTACGAACTTGCATTCCCTGTTCCTCTTCCCCTTGGGGGAGAGGGAGTGATAATCTACCTTTCCCCTGTCCCTGCTAGAGGGGCAGGAAAAAGGACTGCTTCGGGTGCCCTTGGCCCGGAGTGGCGGTCCAGGGACAATCCGGAAGTTGGAGACCTGCAGTGAACTGTTTTGGGGCAGTAGCCTGTGATACCTCCTGCCTAGTGTGTAATTTTACTGGGTGGGGAGAGGAATATGTTCTTCTGTGGGAGATTGCCTCCATACATCTGGAGCCTACTGTAGATGGAGGTGCTGTGTACCCAGGAATAGACAATGGTAGTGTACCCCAGAAACCTGTCCTGTTCTCCCCAACAACATCGGCGGAGACTCAAATCAACCGTGTGTGCTGCATCAAGTGACAGATAAAGGGTTAATAAAGTGCAACAAATATTGCGATAAAATCAAGCTGCTGCCTGAACATCTGCGGTTTCCCCAAACCGCAATTACATAAACCTGAACCAAAAAGTGCTTGTGGCGCAAAGTGACCAAATATAAACAGTGCAATGTGCAAATAAACCAAGTGATGTATAGCACTGAAAACACATAATACTGTCCCTCCATATGTAGAACTCCTCAGGTGCATGGACTCCTGGTTAACCTCATATGAAGAAAAGAACACAAATGCAGAGTGTATAGTGTATTAACATTTACTCATGATGACAAACAACACAGGGAAGGGAGGGCGCTGAAGGAGGAGACCGGAGTTTGCATGTGTCTACATGCCCAGCAGCTGATTTGGGAGTAGTCATTTCAGGTGAAGGGTTGAAGTGCGCCCGAAGTGACTTCTTGCTTATACACCAGCGGGGAGAGTGTGAGTTTGTTTCCTCCCCCCCCCCTCCCGTGTTGTTGGTGGTTCCCATGTCCGGGGATGCACAACTGGGGTTTTGCTGTTCAAGATGGAGGCTCCCGCCAAGACTGGAGACCGCGTGTGCTGCCTGCAAAAAGGTTGCATGCATCGTAGTTGCAAAGTTCTGCAAGGGTTTGGCGTGAAAGCCAGAACCTCGCCCAACCCCTGTGACTGGCTCAGAGAGGAGTCGAAGTCACGCCCTGTTCCAGTGTGCCCCAACTCTAAACTCCATCAGAGGGAGAGGGCACTGTATCAGCCAATGCCAAACAACTGTCTATACAAAGGGAGGAGCTGCATGTTGCCGACGGCACCTCAGTTCTTCAGAGCCTGCCAAGAAAGAGGAGCTATTTTACCCGTTCTCTTATCTCTACGCAGACAAGCAGAGCAAGAAATGGCAAGTTGTAACTTCCCACACTACCGTCTGCCAGGAGGCGTCCTGGTAGTGGAAGTGTATGGGAAGTGATTACTGAAATGTGTATGCCCTTGTTATAAGTTACCCGGTGGGGATGTCACCTGTGATGCCAAGTGTCCGCTGTGCAGGGCCAGCTTTCTGAAGCCGATGCTGATGAGGCCTATGGCCTTTGCAACCAAAGACGCGGCTGACCCGAAAACCTGGGAGGCCGAAGAGGAGATGACTACTACTCCGATGGATGTTCAAGTAGGCCCGTGTATCCTAGAGAACGCTCCAGGGAGTCCGTGTACCCCGATGACTGGAACATCTCTGGAATCGGAGTAGAGACGGTCCGTGAGCCGGAATCTTCCCAAGAGCAACCAGTAAAGATGACTGGCCAGGGTGAGGAGGGGCCTCTGCCATTAGTGGCACAGCAGTTGGAATGCTGCCAGCTAACTGACGCTGAGGACAGCGAGATGCTCCTGTATCTCTCCCCCGTGGATGTGTCCCTACCCTCGTCAAGCCAAAGCAGTGGTCATGAGTCCGTGTTGCTGCACTAGCTGGCGTGTACCCCTACCGACACTGTAAAAGCAGAAGTTACCTGTGACACTGAGCGACGGCAGAGTCTGATCCCGATGACAGCGATGGTGCAGCCTGAGCGGCAGAGGAGTGTCCCAACGGTGGGGTTTCCCAGCGGCCTGGCGGCAAACCAGCATCCCATCCGGCGAGTCCCAGGGTTCCGGCGAGTTAACGGAGCGGTGAAAGTTCACCTCCTTACCTTCTGGAGGTCTCAATGGAGACTTCAGGTGAGGGGCTACCGGGTGTTATCTTCAACAGATGACAACGACACGTCCAAGCAGGGAACAGATATCTATGTACTTCTGGAGCGGCACCTCAACCTTTACCAAGATCCTGCAGATCACCTTGATAAAGAGCTCACGCTCGAAATGCGTTGGTGGGGATCCTTTGTGCCCCGTAATGTAGCTGTATTTGTTTGCTGGTTCCATTAAATAATAATTTTTTAGGGCAAACGCTCTCCTTGACTTTATTCAATTTTTCTTGCTTTTTCCCTGAGAAACGGTGCCTGCTTTTTCTTTGCTTTTGCGTTTATCTCTATCAGAAGAATCGGATGCACACCCCCCACTGGAAGAGGAAGGTTTCATATCTACGAGGACAACATCCAGTCCAAAAGTGAGTTATTTTCATCACTGGCATACACTCCATTCTGAAATTCTATGTTGGGACACTTTTATTCATTGTGTGGCCCCTTTCTGCAGTGTTTGTGGGGGTCCTAGCCCACTAGTCAGATTATAATGGAGAAGTGATTCATGTTGTACTGTTTTCTACTTATTGATTACCGGGAGGTTTCATTTCATCTCAGGAACATCAGATGGAACATTGAATGTTATAATTTTTTGCAAAAGATATTTTGAGGTTTCTTTTAGAGCACCGCACATTTCCATTTTTCTACAAGATCCTGCAGGACCAGATGTCGTCACTATAAAGGTGACCGCCAGGGCGGATGAGTGTGATGGTGAGGGGGTACCCAGGCCAATAATAAAGGTATTATGCCCGGCTGGGTGCCCCTGAGCCATATTGGGATTAGAAGTGTCAGCTCTGCAACCCAGTTTGGCATGTGCTCTGTGTTTCAATAAAGATGTATGTGTGTGTTTTACTGTTACAGGAGTGCTAACCAGCGGAGATTCGCAGGGCACGAGTTTCAGGGATCATTTTTTACAGTAAAGTGTTGTCAGGGTGTGTTTGGGTAGAAGGGGGCCAGACTTGCTGGTTACCCCCAAAACATGTACTCAGGAATCCTACCAGATTCCTGGGGACATGAAGACACATACCATCAGACAATATCCTCCCTAGGAAACAGTTTGCAGCTCATTTACAGACCTCCCTGCTTCAGTACAGACCAGAACAGTAAGACCGGGCAGGGGGGAATCACATTCCAGGGTCCCCCGGTATATGCCCCAACCCCCAGAACTCAGTATAGAGCATCAGTGTCTTTCCCACCAGGTATAAGGTGGCAAGAGGAAAAATGTTTTTAAACTCGGTGCTTGGGGAATAAAAGTGACTGTGTGCTAACTTCTGCTAGGAAGCTCTCAGCGCGCTGAAACTTGCTGTGTGCGTAGTTCAGGGAGAAACTTCAAAAATATCCATAACATAATTTTTTATAAGTTTGTATAAAAATTGATGAATGAACGTTCCCCTCAAATATTGTATCAAACATGTTAGACACATTTGGGATTTCATTTAGACCACCGGGGACCGGGGATTACTCAATTATTGTAGCCTCCACTTAGTATGCGTCTAGTGACTCACGAAAGCAGATAAGAATGTGCAGCTCCAGACTTCTAAGACATCCCGCTGGCTTGGTGCCCTGATGTCTGTAAAAGCCCGGAGTTAAAAAGGGCTCAGTGTCGAAGTGTTAGTTGGGGAGTGGATCCTCAAGTACCCCCATCCTAATGTAAAGTCTGGGCAGTTTAGCAAATGGAGGCTTGCCCAGATTGAGTGTCGCCAGGTAAGGAGTTTTGGTCTCATATGCTAAGAGGCAGAAGTGCGAGGTATGCGCATGCCCTTAAAAGACTGAGAAGCCCCTCTGCCAGGTTTTCAAAGTATTGGCAACTCCAGAATAGGTGGGAAAACTTATTCCCATGGAGGGAGTCGCTGCACTGGTTAGAGATAGAGATTTAAACTCTATAAGAATTCAGGCAGCTCATCGGGAATCAGTTCTACAAGATTCACAGTTCCAGCTAAGAAACATCTAAGATTTCATAAGATACAAGGATTCCAAGTGCTATTACAGCGGTGACCGAACGAAAGAAGCAGCTCCGTCGGAGTACGTAGCAGTTGCAGGTAGCGCTGCTGATCGAGGACCGTTTCAAGCCATTTTGCGAGCAACTTCCGCTCCTGGAAAATTGCTCCTAAAGACTCTGGTATTCAAGATTTCGTTTTGGGAACATTTTATTTCATTTGGCCCCGTACCAGTGAGTGTATTTTGAGTGCAATTGTGTAACATTGAGTAAAGCATGGAGATAAAATAAATTGTAATTTATTTCACGAATGAACATAAACACAATCATATGATCCCCGGGTATAAAAGTGTTAAAAGTGCTGGTCTCCTGTGACACTCACCGGAGCGGGCATCGGACGTTCCTCATTAACGCCACAACAACAGCCAGAGTGGATCACTTCATGGACCATGTTAGAGCTCATCTGACTCACAAGAAGGCTGCGGAACCAGAGCGAGGCTATCGTTTTGGTACCGGGTAAGAGAAGGCTTCCGACAGGAAACTTCAACCGAGACTTGTGGGACTTTAAAGCTTTAGACGCTACCAGTACCACATCAAAGTGAATGAAAGGCCCAAATATTCCAAGAAACAAGCGCATTGTGGCAAGAAAACCCTAAAGCCTTCTAATGACTGGAGGGACTGGGACTTTGAGGTGTGCTCAGAAGGGGATGAGACCGGAGGGGGGAGTGTGGTCTCCTAAGGGGGCAAGTCAATTAAATCCTGTAAATTAGAGACTTCGCGGGTATCATCCAAGACTACTTCCGGTTCTGGTTCTACTCAGGGTACCCCAGTAAAATCCTTGCCTTGGTGAGATCCTATGTTTCAGGGATATGTGCCCCCCTTGCACAGGACCCAATACCTGTTACACGACAGAGACATAGGGGATCATTGGTGGGCTGAGGAAGAGTTTAGTCCAGAAGAGACAGCTGAAGCACTAAGATGTACAGTAGGGAACATGAGATAAGGTTAGGAATAGTACAGCCTAAGGGTGTAGTACTTAGGTAATGTGAGCCGCCAGTGCAGGAACCATTGTTCTGGGTATTGACAGGCCACGCAAAGGGTTGCAGGTTTACCAAAATAAGCAGGGCTGAGCATCACATCATACAGAGGTATAGGCAGTCACATGGCTTCGAATAACCTTATGTACCAGAACCAATCATGAGAGATGTGGAGGAGAACAGAGGAAAATGGCTGGTAGATGTTATTAGAGCTTACATTACATCTCATAGTAAGAGTACGTTCTATCATCTAGAGGAGCATATAGCGGTATGGAAAGTAGGAAGATCCATCTATATGGAACTTTCAGAAAGACATCCAAAGAGAGTGTTCTCAGTTACTGTACCAGCTAGTAATGGGAACTTAGTAGTGTTGTGGGTCAGGCTTGCTTACTATTAGTAGGTAGCTAGGTTCTCCACATTGGGAGGAACCAGGGTCAATGCTGTATTACAGATATATGCTTGAGTTGTCATATGATGCTGTAATGTCACTGTGTTTACAGAATTGGTATGTATAAAATCTGCCGGTTTGCTGAATCAAATGTATATCAATGTGATCATGCCATTGTTGATAAACATTGTTGTGTGTATTCTGTCCAAGGTTTCTAAATGAAGGATGGTACACAAAATTGCAGCTCCAAAGGGGACCATTGGATTCCACCAGAGGGAAAATGTACCTATGCAATGTTTGGCTACCTGTCTGCCCTCCCTGTCCTGTAAGCCCTGATAACAGTGCAGGCAGTGACAGGACCAATAATGGGGTTTCTCCATAAAGGCAGCTCCCTTGAGTGACAGGGGAGGAGGTGAGGACTTTCCCCAGTTCTGTGTTCTGCCCAATCATGGGTTCAGACCTTGGGTTCCCACTGTGCTAAATTTGGGTGGTGCAACTCCTTAAGTACCTGTCTCTATCAACGGTAGAGACACTGTCACACAGGATTGCCTGCAAACTGGCCTTCCCTGTTCCTCTTCCCCTTGGGGGAGAGTGAGTGATTACCTTTCCCCATCCCTGCTAGAGGGGCAGGGAATAGTGACTGCTTCGGGTGCCCTTGGGCCGGAGTGGAGGTCCAGGGACAATCCAGAAGTTGGAGACCTTCAGTGAACTGTATTGGGGCAGTAGCCTGTGATACTGTGTCAGCAGAGAACCAATAAACCTGTTCCAGTTATATCTATACCCCCTACTTAGTCTGTGATCTTACTGGGAGGAGAGGAATACGTTCTTCTCTGGGAGATTGCTTCCATACATCTGGAGCCTACAGTAGATGGAGGCGATGTGTACCCCGGAATAGACAACGGTAATGTACCCCAGAAACCTGTCCTGTTCTCCCCAACAACATCGGTGGAGACTCAGAACAGCTGTGAGCCAGCAGAGGGTGGGTGAAGCAGCTTGATATACTTAATATAAAATCAATACATATATTAAAGCAATACAGCAAAGGCCACCTTTAATCTAACACTTACCCGGATTTATCCGGGCCTTTTCTTCTTTTCTTCCGGAGTTTCCCGCACGGCGGCCGCATTCAAAAGATAAGCGCTAATGGCGCTCATCATTGAAAGCACCCGCGGCGTGGGAAACCTTAAAAAAAAAGCAGCGCGCCGCCGCATTTTTAAATTCCCGCGGTGGCGGCCGCTTTAGGATAAAGGCGGCCGCCACTGTACATATATTAAATTAAAAAATAGACAAATCCACATGTGATCTAAAAATAGAATAAATACATTAGAATCAAAATAAAGAAATTCAAATTGATAAAATAATATGTGACAATATTTATTATACATATTTTTATCAAAAATATCAACTACATAAAGGAAAATAGCAAAATAGCATATGTCCTGCTCCATTTAAAATGTTTGCAAAAAACAGAAAAATATAAGGAAAGATGTAATAATATATAATCAATACTTATGACCAATAATTTAGGGAATTAATAACTATAAAAGGGATTATACATTAATAAAATTGGGTCAGTATAAAAATGACGATGGAAAGGGACAAATCCTAAATATGAATCATATTAAAAAAGTATTAATATCAAAATCCAAGTTTAAACCATGTGGTTGTAGTGTGTTAAGTCGGTGTATCCAAAAGGATTCACGTTGTGATACATGTAATATTCTGTTACCACCTCTCCAATCTTGATTTACGTGCTCTATTCCTAAGTACACAAGACCTATATGGTTGGAGTTATGAATCCTTAAAAAATGTAATGGTACACTATGTGACTTCAAACCTAATGTGATGTTTCTTATATGTTCCAGTATCCTCACTCTCAAAAGGCGAGAGGTTCTGCCTACATACTGCTGCGGCCAAGTTTATTCGAGCATTTGCCCGTTCTTGGCCGCAGCAGTAGCCTGGCGCGCGCCCGAGGGGGACGGGCGCGCGCCGAAGCAGCGGAAGAGCGCCCTCCGATCGGGGCGCTCTCCCTACCGCTGCCGGGTCCGCCGGGTCCCCCGGAACCCCCTGCCGCCGTCCCACGATCGCGGGACACCAGGGCTCCCTCGGGGAGGGGGCGCACGAGGGGGCGGCCACTAGCAAGCCGGGAAATCTCCCGGCTTGCGGATCTGGCCGATGCGCAATAAAGCGTGTCGGCAGTGTAATGCAGACCACATGGACAGGTGAGAACATAAACTACAAAATTACTTTTGTAGTATATGAAGCTGGTAATCTTTTAGACTTTACCATTGCTATTTAAAACGAATGTATCAGTTTTTACTGAGCCGAACTTACAGGCCTTACAACGGTCATCATTAAAAAAAAACCTTTTGGTTTTTCAGGTAACCAACTGATATCCCTACCTGTGCCTAATCTTTTCAACGCACTAGGAGCTAAAGTATCTTTTAAGTTACGTGCTTTAGAAAAGACTATTTGAAGGAATTCTTGCCAGATAGACCACATCACTGGATCTCTTTTAAGCACATGCCAGTGTTTATTAATTATGTGCTGGATACTGGA
This sequence comes from Ascaphus truei, assembly GCF_040206685.1. Classification (NCBI taxonomy): domain Eukaryota; kingdom Metazoa; phylum Chordata; class Amphibia; order Anura; family Ascaphidae; genus Ascaphus; species Ascaphus truei. The sequence continues at coordinate 16,511 of NW_027454439.1, read as the reverse complement.
GGATTCTTTATTACATTTCGTAATAAAGGGTATGCTGTTCATATCTCTATCCCTTTAATTGTTTGCTGCTAAAATGGTATCCCTATTTAGTCAATCAGCCTTTCTCTAGCTGCTTTCATAGTCGCTTGATCATCATTTTTCTCTTTGAATCTTTTTTTCCAGAATTCCTGCCTGTCTATTGAACTCATCCAGTTCAGAACAATTTCTTCGAATACGTCGAATCTGGCTGCATGGAATATTATCCAACCACCTTCTATGGTGGCAACTGGAATTCAAAATAAATTATTACAGTCAACGTCTTTTTTTTTTTCCCAAACTTTTTTTCCTTTATTGGAGACATGTGTAAAGGTTACAAACAGTGGTTACATCAGTTCAATACACTGTACAGTGGGGTCATCGGCACATGACCGTAGAGTATATCAGATGTCTCAATAATCCTTTTCCTGTTTTTTTAGTAGAAAAAGAGGGGGAGACATAGGGTGGGACGATAGGTGGGACGACAAAAGGAGAGGGGGAGGGGGAGGGTATCTCTCCGATCAATTCCCAGCTCTAGTTGATTAGTTAATAGTTAGAATCTGTGGCAGGGGTAGGTCGTCTGAGTTGGGCCAGGGTTCCCATGTGTTGTAAAATTGGGGCATTTTTTGTTTCAGCATGGCCGTGAGTTTTTCCATGTTCCTAACCATGTTTATCCTATTCACTACTGTCCTTCTCGAGGGTGCCTTTACTTGCTTCCAGACCGCCGCAACTGAGCATCTCGCCGCCGTGAGTATGGCGGAGGTCAGCCTGGCCGTGGGGGCCGGGAGGTCCTCTATTGATTTACCCAGCACGTATGTCAGGGGGTCCAAGGGGATCTCTAGGCGAAGGGTATCATCCAGAAGTCTCTGGATTGTAGCCCAGAACCTCTGGATCTCCGGACATGTCCACCAAATGTGGGCCATGTCACCCTTTTGTCCACATCCTCTCCAGCACAGGTCAGCCGTGCCGGGGAAGATCTGGCTCAGTCTACTCGGGGTCAGGTACCACTGAAATAGTATTTTATAAATGTTTTCTTTTGTGACTGTGCATATTGAAGTTTTGGAAGCTGCTTCCCAGACGTCCTCCCAGTCCTCCAGGTCCATTGGCGTGTTAAGGTCTGCACACCATTTTTGCATGTAGGTATGTGTGGGTAGGGGTAGGGAATTCTCGATTATTCTGTAGATTCCTGAAATTAGTCCTTTTTGGTACTCTCTTATTCGACAGAGAGATTCAAATCTGGTCAGAGGGGGGAATTTCGAGGTCGGGGATAGAGCTCCAAGGAAATGCCTTATCTGTAAGAATTTGAATATGGGGAGATTGGGGGCTGTACATTTAGTTTTGTGCTCTTGGAAGGACAGAGCTTCGTTATTCTCCAGCAGATCCGCAACCATGCTAATGTCTAGGTCCTGAAATTGACCAAACTGGCTTCGGGAGCACCCAGGAGGGAATTCTGGGTTCCCAAGTATGGGGGTGAGTTGGGAGGGGAATGAAGTTAGGCCATATTTCCCTCTGTTCTTGAACCATGTGGACCACGTGCATTTCATCGCTCCAAGCTCTAGCCTCTGAGGTTGTTTTTCCTTGTACTCTTGGGACCATAATAGTACTGGGAGGGGGAAGGGGGATGCGTGGTGTGTCTCTATTTCTAGCCAGCAAGCAGAGCTCGGGGGGTTGTTCCAAACCACTGCCTGCCTAAGCTGGGCTGCATGGTACTATCTAACCACGTCAGGGACCCCCAGTACTCCTCTTGTCTTTGCAGACAGGAGTACCGACCTCGGGACTCTAGGTTTACGTTGTTTCCATATAAAACGTAGGATATGTGATTGTATATTTCTTAATTCGGCCAGGGGGACTGGGACTGGGAGTGTCTGGAAATAAGTTAACTTAATGTGATTTGTGACGGCGCTAACACACCAAATAAGTGAATAAAAGTGCAGTATACATTAAATAAGTGAAAAAGTTGATCTCTAATAAATTTCTCAACCTTCCAGGAATGTGTATAGATTCCTTTACGAGATAGCTTGTCCAGGGTAAGAAGGGAGCGACGATATCAGGGATACACCGAAAAAATTAAAAACATATAATAGTGCAATATATCAAGACCGCTTGGATAGCAGGAAAACTTGGCTCTTTAGAAATGCCTACTTACAGCAGGTCAGATAAAAAACAGCATTTTCTACACCACTGGTAGAGATGGGTCTTAATCTTCTAAACCAGGACAGGTTTTCAGCAGGGAGTACACTACCGACACACTTTATTGAAGTGTGGTCGGTACCGCAAGCCGGGAAATCTCCCGGCTTGCTAGTGGCCGCCCCTCGGCGTGCCGCGCGTCATAGACGCGCGGTCACGCGTCATCGGGAGCGTGCGCCCCCTGCACGCGTGTCCAGGGGCTCCCCGAGGGAGCCCTGGTGTCCCGCGATCGCGGGACAGCGGCAGGGGGTTCCAGGGGACCCGGCGGACCCGGCAGCGGTAGGGAGAGCGCCCCGATCGGAGGGCGCTCTTCCGCTGCTTCGGCGCGCGCCCGTCACACTCGGGCGCGCGCCAGGCTACTGCTGCGGCACAGAACGGGCAAATGCTCGAATAAACTGTGCCGCAGCAGTATATTCAGATCAGCTCTCAGACAGGAGATAGTGTATGATGAATGTCATGCAAAACAAAGGCAGACCATAGTACAGATCGATATAAAATATGTATTGGAAAAAACAATAAAAGCATAGGAATCGTACTCACAATAAGTACATTAGACATGTACACATAACGTTTTCTTTGAGGCAGGGAGATGCCGGACCAGTGTGGTACAACTCAGCTGCTCTTCACCACTACTCGCATCAGACCGTGTGGAAGCTGGCGTCTGACGTAACATCCGGTACGGCGGTGACGACGTCCGGTCCGGTCGAGGAGCTTTGGGGGCAGGCAGTGAAGGAACTCAGCACTTCGGGAGCCTTCAGTTCAAAGGCAGCTGCAACTGTGACTGGCTCTACGCGTTTCGTTGTCAATGACAACTTCCTCAGGAGCACAAATGAATATCCCTAGTGGGTTCTTACACAATATATACTGTATAGGGTGTATCCTTAATTAGTTCAATCAATCAATTATATACACACCCGTTCTCCGAATTTTAACGGACATAACTCAGTGGCCAAAAACGACGCAAACATGGTTTTATTTATTATATTTATAAAAAACTTAATATTCAAAAGTAAAAATGTATAAAAAATATATATAAAAATATATATGAAATAAGACAATACTTCTAAGGTCATGTATCTCATGATAAAACGGGAGAGAAAAAAGAAGAATGAAAGTGTGTATTAGTATTAGCACAGTTAAAATAATAAATACAAACACAATCTGCTAATATAATAAATTAAAAAACTTAAATAAACAGATATCTCAGTATGTAAAAGAAATCAAACAGGAACCTTATCCTATTGGAGTGGTCATAGTAAGGAGACCAATCTGAGCAAGGATAGTTATACAAGAAAAGGTGCCAATTCAAAGTCAGCATTGAGACCATTGGGTATTAAGGTGTTAAGTCTGTGTATCCAATACATCTCACGCTTACTCAGATCTACTGTATATCCCTACTACGGCCCCTCCAATGTTGCAACACATTTTCTATGACAGTAAATTTTAAACCCTTAATATTTGAATTATGACACTTGGCGAAATGTTTAGAAACACTATGTGTCAGTATGCCTCTTCTAATATTACTTAGGTGTTCTAGAATACGTGTTCGGATTGCTCTTTTTGTTTTACCCACGTATTATAGTCCACATGGGCACTCTAATAGGTATATAACATATTCTGTATAGCAGTTAGTATATTGTTTAATTTGAAAAAATTCTTTACTCTTATTACACACAAAATTCTTTTTATCTGTTTGTTTGTGTTCGCATGCCTTGCATGTTGAACAACCAAAAAAAACCACAATGTTTTGAAACAAACCTTTATTTTTTATATTTATTTTTTTCTCATAGCACTGGGAGCAACAATATTTTTAAAATTTGGGGCTTTTTTAAAGATTATTTTAGGATGTTCTGGAAGAGAGCTATGTAGAATTGGGTCTCGTTTTAAAACATGCCAGTGCTTTCGAATGATTTTTGTAATATTATTAGATTCTTTATTAAAAGTAGTCAAAAAAGCTGTGTCGAATTGATTTTTGTTATTTTTTATTAGTGTTGCATCTTTGGGTTCCAAGAGATCTTCTCTATTTAATGTTTTAGCTTTATTGAATGCTATATCTAGAACATCTTTCTTGTAATTTTTTTGAATAAAACGTGACTCAAGTGTTTTACACTGTTCCTTAAAGACTGTTTCTTCTGTACAATTTCTCCGCATTCTTCTATATTGGCTGTAGGGCACATTATCCATCCAGTGATGGTGATGGCAACTAGAACGTAGGATTTAGTTGTTGCTATCTACATTTTTAAAATAAGATTTTGTTTTGAGATGCCCCTCTTCAACATATATTACTAGATCTAAGTAATTTATAGATGTTTTACTTGTATTAAAAGTGAATTTTAGGTTCATCGTATTATTGTTTAGATCCGCAATATATTGATCTAGGTCAGCTTGTTCACCTTGCCAAATCATAATAATATCATCAATGTAGCGCCGCCATAGGACAACACCCCCCCCCCCCAGCATGCCATTGGGCCAGATGTTATTTTCTTCCCAAAAACCCATAAAAAGGTTTGCATAACTGGGGGCAAATCTTGTTCCCATGGCGGTGCCACATTTCTGAATATAAAAAGTGTCCTCAAATAGGAAATAATTTTTGTCCAAAATAAATGCTATACTATCCAGGATAAATTCTGCCTGTGAAGCATGTAAATCTGTATCATTATCTAAGTAATATTTTACAGCTTCACATCCTAGCTTATGTACAATGGATGTATACAAAGAAGATACGTCTATAGTTGTTAGAATATAGTCTTCTTTCCATATAACTTTATCTAATATTTGGAGTACTTCAGTAGTGTCTTTTAGATAAGATTTGAGGGTCTTAACGTAACCTTGTAAGAAGGAGTCGATGTAAGCAGATAGGTTTGCAGTGAGGGAGTTGATACCGGAGATGATTGGTCTTCCGGGAGGGTTTTCTAAACACTTGTGGATTTTAGGTAATATATAGAAAATAGGAATTTGTGATGTTTTGTTACATAAGAATTTATACTCTTGTTCTGTTAATATACCTAATTTTTTTCCTTTATCCAATAGTATTTCTAATTCTTCTGTGAATAGTTTTGTGGGGTTTTTCTTCAAAATACCATAGGTTAGTGGGTCTCCTAGTAGACGGTTAGCTTCTTTTAAATAGTCTTCTCTATTCATGATAACAACTCCCCCTCCCTTATCTGCTTGTTTTATAATGATGTTAGTATTCTCTGTTATCTCATCCAGTGCTAATTTTTCTTCTTTGGTTATATTGTTTCTAGTTTTAGATTTATTCTTTTTGGTTAAGTCCTCAAAATCTTTTACAATTAAATTGTAAAATACTTCCAGATAATTTCCCTTATAGTATGTCGGGTAGAAAGTAGACTTATTTCTAAGAGTAGTGTGCTTAAATTTTTCTGGTTCTTTGGGAACAGGTGGATTCAGATTAATTAGTCTTGAGTCAGCGTCTTTACTTAAAAAGAACCGTTTAACGGTAAGTTTTCTGAGATACTTGTTGGCATCTAAAAAGAGTTCAAAATTATTTGGCCCTGTAGTCGGCGCAAAGGATAAGCCTTTGGAAATCACATTTAATTGTGATGCAGAAAGTGTAGTTGAACTTAAATTAAAAATACTTTTATTCTCTTTCAGAGTTGGCTGTTTTACTCTTTCTTTTTTCTTTCCTCTCCCCCGTTTCCCTCTTTGCTTCTTTCCCCTTTGGGCTGAGAGATTCTCTCTTCTATCTCTTGGAGTGGTGTAAATGAATTTGGGGTCTCCCAAGTTTTGAGAGAGTCTTCTAACTATAAAAAAAATCACTTGAACCAGTAGCTCCAATGGGAGAGCGTGATCTACTAGTTTTATGCTGTCTACTGGAGTGATTTCTTTCTCTTTCTTTTTTCCTTTCCTCTCTTTCTCTTCTTAGTTCTCTTTCTCTTTTTAGTTCTTTCTCTTTAAGATATTCTTTTTCTCTTAATTCTTTGTCTCTTTGTTCTCTCTCTTTACGGTCTTTATTAACCTCTTTAGATCTTTGATATTCCCTTTCTCTCATAGTGTCTCTTTCTCTATTAATCTTTTCTCTTTGTTCTCTTTCTCGTATTAGTTCTTTTTCTCTATTCCTTTCTCTCTCTCTGTCGCTCTCTCTCTCTATCTCTCTCCCTCTCAATCCTCTGTTCTCTCTCTCTCTCATGAGCTCTATCTCTCTGGTAATCTTGTTCTCTTCTGTATTCCCTATCTCTAGTACTGTTGGTATCAGTATTTGATGTGTAATGTCCAGATGACTTGTCTGTATTGGGATGTGAGTTTTCAAATCTAGAATCTCTATTCCCTTTCCATTGTGGATTAGATTTATAATAGGAATTAGTTATTGTGTTATCTTTACTATTGAACATGTTTGTGGAATGGGATTTAGTTGAATCAGAAGATCTAGAATATTGATCCTTTTTGTAATTATCTGATAAATAATTTCCTTTCTTCTTTTTCCACTCTCTTTGTTCTCCTCTCTGATAATCTACTTCATCACGGGTGAATTTATTGGATTTATTAGTATAAAGCTCATTTTCTAGTTTATCTATTTTTCTCTTTAATTCACGATCTTTGATCTTAAACTCTGCTGTATCTTCTAGGTGTGCTAGTTTTTCTTCTATTATAGTGACTTCTTCATCAATCAATTTGATTTTTTTCTTATGTTGATTATTCAAGGATACCATTAGATCGAATGAGCATTTGTCAATGATTGCATACCAATTTTTTACAAATTCTTCATCATCTAGATTTGACGAGGGTTTTTTTGAAATTCTTAGACCTCTAGGGATCCTGTTGCAATCAATATATTTATTGAGAAAACTTAAATCAAGCCATCTTCTGGTATCCTTAACTAGTAATCTATCCAATTTATGGAATTCATCTTCCAAGAGATTATGTGTTATAGGTGTTTGTGTAGTACTCAAATCATTAAAATTAAAGTGTAATTTTCTAGAGTGTCTTTTTTCAAAGATAGTTGGTGAAACAATATCCATTGTGACAAAAGGTAATAAATATTAATAAATATAGTGTGAAGCTGCCACCAAATCAAATACAGAAAACAAGTTAACTTAATGTGATTTGTGAACGGCGCTAACACACCAAATAAGTGAATAAAAGTGCAGTATACTTTAAATAAGTGAATAAGGTGATCTCTAATAAATTTCTCAACCTTCCAGGAATGTGTATAGATTCCTTTACGAGATAGCTTGTCCAGGGTAGGAAGGGAGCGACAATATCAGGGATACACCGAAAAAATAAAAAACATATAATAGTGCAATATATCAAGACTGCTTGGATAGCAGGAAAACTTGGCTCTTTAGAAATGCCTACTTACAGCAGGTCAGATAAAAAACAGCATTTTCTACACCACTGGTAGAGATGGGTCTTAATCTTCTAAACCAGGACAGGTTTTCAGCAGGGAGTATATTCAGATCAGCTCTCAGACAGGAGATAGTGTATGATGAATGTCATGCAAAACAAAGGTAGACCATAGTACAGATCGATATAAAATATGTATTGGAAAAAACAATAAAAGCATAGGAATCGTACTCACATTAAGTACATTAGACATGTACACATAACGTTTTCTTTGAGGCAGGGAGGTGCCGGACCAGTGTGGTACAACTCAGCTGCTCTTCACCACTACTCGCATCAGACCGTGTGGAAGCTGGCGTCTGACGTCACATCTGGTTACGGCGGTGACGACGTCCGGTCCGGTCGAGGAGCTTTGGGGGCAGGCAGTGAGGGAACTCAGCACTTCGGGAGCCTTCAGTTCAAAGGCAGCTGCAACTGTGACTGGCTCTACGCGTTTCGTTGTCAATGACAACTTCCTGAGGAGCACAAATGAATATCCCTAGTGGGTTCTTACACAATATATACATAGGGTGTACCCTTAATTAGTTCAATCAATCAATTATATACACACCGGTTCTCCGAATTTTAACGGACATAACTCAGTGGCCAAAAACGACGCAAACATGGTTTTATTTATTATATTTATAAATTTTTATTTCCAAATATTTTATGTGGGAGGAGTTCCACTTATATTTGTAATTTAATTGCAGAAGCTTCCAAGTGGGATCAGGGAGGGATATGTTCAGCGCTTCGGATTTATCCATGTTTATCTTATAGTCTGAGACTGGGATTGTCCTCCCGGGAGTTTTAAGTATGCAGTTGGGTTCTGATATAGGGCTCGGCCACCCTCGAGAAAAGGGCCTGAGAAGCCGAGTTTAATCATGGTTTGGTCGAGAAAGGTCCATTTGATTCGATCAAAGGTTTTCTCGGCATCTAGACTAAGAATCATGACCTGGAGTTTATTGAGATGCACGTGGTCGATAATATCAATGATTTTACGGGTGTTGTCAGAGGCCTGTCTTCCTGACACGAACCCTACTTGGTCTATATGAATTAGTCTGGGGAGAATAGGGTTTAGCCTGTTTGCGAGGATCTTGCTGAAGAGTTTCAGGTCTGTGTTAAGTAGGGAGATCGGTCTATAGTTACCGCATTGTAGCGGGTCCCTTCCTTCCTTATGAATAATGGCTAAGTTGGCAGCTGAAATTGTGCCCGGGATCGGTTCTCCTTCTAGGAAGGAGTTGAACATTTCAATTAGGTAAGGGGAAAGGGACGATATACATTTTTTATAGTAGGCGTTCGAAAAGCCGTCAGGGCCTGGGGTTTTAGCTATTTTGAGAGAGCTTATGGCTTGGGTCAATTCCTCCTGTGTGATTTTGTGGTTCAGAGCTATAAGCTCCTCGTCCGTGAGAGAGGGATGGTTACATCGCGCCAGAAATTGCGAGGCAATATCTACTGCGTCTGGGTCCTGGTTAGGGGGGTGTAGATTATAGAGGTCTGTATAATAGTTTGCAAATTCTTGGGCGATTTCTTTTTCCACATAGGTGGTATGGCCGCTCTTGGTGTGGATCTTTGTGATTTGGGCCTTTGCCTTAAGACCTCTGAGCTTTGATGCTAGGAGTTTATCTGCCTTATTGCCCCTATCGTAGAACCTCTGGTTGGTCCATTTGAGCGCTTTCTCTACCTCTTCTAGTTGGGATTGTTTTAGCTCAGATCTTGTTTTGTCAAGTGTTCTGAGTAGTCTCTTGGAAGGGTCTTTTTGTGTTGTTGTTCGAGGGCTAGTATCTTGTCGGTTAATGCTTTCTGTACTTTTAGTTTAGTTTTTTTATTGTGGGATGCTGGAGAGATTAGATCTCCTCTGATTGTAGCCTTGTGGGCTTCCCACTGCGTTGACGCTGCAGAGACAGACCCTTTATTTATTTCAAAGAATGATGCTAATTTTCGCTGGATTGTTTCCACAACTTGTGGGTCATTGAGGAGGGAGTCATTAAGTTTCCACTTATACGAGGAGTTCTTAACAAAAGGAAGAGAGAGGGTCAATTCGACTGGGGCATGGTCCGACCATGTGATCGGTCCTATGTCGGAGTGGGAGGTCGCCTGGAGAACGTTTGTGGTTCCTAGCAAATAGTCGATCCGCGAGTAAGACTGATGTGGGGCACGAGAAGAACGTGTAGTCCCTCTGGCCTACGTGCTGGGCCCTCCAAATATCCGTGAGGAAAAAGTTCTGTAAGATGTCTCTGAACTTTTTCGCCTTTTGCTGGGTCTGGGCTGTGTGTGTAGTGGAGGGCATGCTAGACTTGTCTTGGTCTGGTGACAGAACCATATTAAAGTCTCCGAGCAATAGTAGCGAGGCGAGTATTGATTGGTCTAGGGATTCTAGAAGGTCCTGTATGAAGCGTACCTAATTTTCATTGGGGGCGTTTACATTGATGATAGAGATGGGGTTTCCGGATAGGGACCCCTGCAAAAGTAAGTATCGTCCCTCTGGGTCTCTGACTATATTAGTAGGGGCAAAGGGGACATTGTTTTTTATCAATATGGCGACTCCCCTTTTTTTAATGGGGGAGGAAGCATAGAAGGCCTGAGGGAAGGCCTGTTTGAACGTATTGGGGGGGTCGTTGGAGTTAAAGTGGGTTTCTTGAATACAAATAATGTCGCTCTTGGTTTTTTTAAGTTCCTGTAGTGCTAGTTTGCGTTTCTTAACTGAGTTGAGGGCCTTAACATTGAGGGAGGTAATTTTAATTGACAACATTATTTGGGGGGGGGGGTTTCCCAGAGTTGGGGGGTCTGGGCCCCGTGTGTTTCCCATGACGGGGGAGGTCTGGTTCCTTATGGGGGGGAGAGATGGTGGGCATGTTTTCTGCCTTATGATCCTTACTGATGTGGGGAGTCGGAGAGGGGTGGGGGGGAGGGTTGGGAGGGGCAGGGGAAGGAAGGGGGGTAGACACACATATGGAGAAAGAGAAGCGGGTTTCGGGGAGCCCAATAGTAATTTCCTTTGGCACCATTGTGTCAAGGAAAAGGGGATCAGAACCCCTGGAGATCCTTCTGGAGCGCCAATCATGGGGCACTGCCAGGCTGGGAGGTCCGACACCCTCCCTGTCTAGGTTAACTGGGGGGTCTGCCTGTGGCCTTGGGGAAGGGTAAAACCCGGGAGGGCGACGTGTATTCCCAACAGTGGGACAACGTGGGGGTGGAGGGGTGGGGGGGATCGCTCATAGAGCCTAGAGACTTTCGGACCCCCTGGTGTTGGAGGTAGATATGAGGGGAGATGCCTGGGGGGGAGGGAAGGGGAGGTGAAAGGGGAGGAGGCGGGGGAGGCGGGCTCGGGGAGCGGGCCTTGGTGTAGGTGATTTCCCGTGGTGTGTCCCTCTGTACAACATATGTTGGGTGTAGGGGGTGTCTAGTGGTATATAGTTCTATAGAGGTGGGCTCCGATTGCCCTGCTACCCTTGGGGCATGGGTTATGTGGGGGGTTTGTCAGCGTGCGGATGTGGTGGTGGGGGGGGGTGATGAGGGGGGAGGGGGAGGGTAAGGGGGGAGGGCGTGATAGGGGGGGGGGTTGGGGGGGACTCAGGGGGGTCCGCCATTTATAGGCATATGGTGCTTTTTCATCACCTTTGAAGCAGCTCCCAGGTATACCCGGATATCTATACATCATAATGGCCTGTGGTTATGCACAGGAAGTCCCAGAGGGTGCATATTTTTGCACCTTCATAGCAGTTCCAATTTACCATCGGTTATCTGTGCACCATATTGTTCTGTGGTTACGCACAGGACATTTTAACACATTACTATCATCTAATGATTTCCACCTCTTGTTTTCACCATAAAAACTACTGATATGCGGTTCAGATGGTCGCTGGGGGCGCATGTTTCTGCTTAGGCAGACATAGAGTGCTCCTGCAGCCTATGTGTGGGGAGGTGGGGGGAGATGTGTGGGGGGGGAGGGCGGGAGAGGGGGGATGGGGAGGGGAGGTGAGAGGGGTGGGGGGGGAAGGGGGGAGAGGAGGGGAGGGTGGGGAGGGGGAGGGCGGATAAGGGGAGGGGGGGGACTCATGGGGATCTGACATTTATGAGCGGGTGGTGCTTTTCCATCACCTTTGTAGCAGTTCTCATTTACCACAGGTTATCTATACAACATATTGATTTGTGGTTATGCACAGGACATTTCAACACCTTAACATCAACAAACAGTTTCCACATCTTATTTATACCATATAAACTGCTGTTATTCGGCACAGACAGTCATTGGGGGTGCAAGGTTCTGCTTAAACAGATTTAGAGTGCTCCTGCAGTTGGCATGCGGGGGGGGGCAGAGAAGGGGGGGTGGGGAGGGAGAGAGGGGGGAGAGGAGAAGAGGGGGTGCGGGGGGGGAGAGGGAAGGGGGAGGGTGGTTGAGGGGAGGGGAGGCGAGAGAGGGGGTGGGGGGGAGGCCACGATGAGGAGGGGGGACTCATGGGGATCTGATAATTATGAACGCATGGTGCTTTTTCATCACCTGTGTAGCAGTTCCCATTGATCACAGGTTATTGATATCACATATGGACTTGTGGTTATGCACAAGACGTTTCGACACAATATCATCTAGCACTTTCTACATCTTATTTACATCATTTGAACAACTGTTGTGCAGTTCAGAGGGTCGCTGGGGGCGCAGAAGTCTGCTTAGACCGACTTAGAGTGCTCCTGCAGTCGATTTAGGGGGGGAGAGGGGGAGGAGAGAGGGGGGGGAGAAGGTGGGGGGAGCACGAGGGGGGGGAGGAGGAGGGAGCAGGGGGAGAGGGGGGGGATTGGTGGAGAGGGATCACTGGTGTATGACCTTAAACAGATGCAGTAGTAAAAATTCCCTTAACTGAAAGCTGTAGTTCAGCGCAAAGAGCTCCTGGGAGGCGTGTAGGGCCCCTGTGGCTGTCATGGTTTACCTCTTAAGTCCGGGTGTACAGGGGACATTGGGGGGGGGGAGGGGGAGGGGAAAATGGGGAGTAGCATTGGTTGAGGTGGGACTCCTTTAGAGGGTGATATCAACTAACAATGATTGGGGGGCACCCAGCGCATATAGCTAAGCTTGCTGTATTGGATATACATAGTACATTTGAGACAGACTTGGAGCAGGGTATGGGGGGACCATTGAGCCAGGCCGAGGGGGACACATGGAGGGGGAGGGGGAGGGAGCTTAGCTTATACGACCTGAGTTCAGGGGCTGGCAGCGGGGGGCGACAACCGCCCACGCAGAGTTGTCCGGGTTTGCGCCACTGCTAGAGTTCTGGGGCTGCTCTGTCTCTGCTGTTGAGGATCAGGCAGTCGTGCCCTCCCCGGGGGGGGGAGTGGGGGCCCTTCGTTAGGACAGTTCCGTGACTCTGGTCCTTTAAGGCCCACCCACCTCCGGAGAACTGGGCCCGTCGGTTGACGTGACGCGTTAAGCGGCAGCCATCTGCTTGACCTGGTCTGGCCCTGCGGTTGGAGGGAGTGACCCTCGGCGCCATCTCTCGTCAGGTACTCCTCAGGGATGGCTCGGTTGCGATGAGGGCTGGGCGTCAGCTGGATCGTGGCGGAGGCAGATGCGTGGGGGCAAGAAGGAGTAAAGTAAGGAGAGAGGGTGGGGGAAGTGGGGTAAGGAGGGGGAGGGCAAGGAGAGGGGGGGGAGGCAAGGAGAGAGGGGGAGGTAAAGTGCTCGAGGCCGTTCGGGGGGAGTCCTCCTACTAGATAAGGGGAGGTAAAGTGGAGGGGGGGATGAGGAGGTGGGAGGGGGGGATGGAGGAGGTGGGAGGGGGGGGAGTGGAGAGGAGAGGGGGGCAGGAGTGGGGGGGGGTGAGAGGAGTGGGGGGGAAGAGGGGGGGAGGGTAGGAGGAGGGGGGGTTGTAAAGGGGGGGGGGTGGGAGGGGGGGGAGCAGAGTAGAACCAGCTGGGTCCTCTCTTTAATGGTTCTGGAATTAATGCAGGAGAGAGTTAGTGAGGGTGAGTTGGTCATCTGGTAAGGATGGAGCCAGGCGGGGGCGTAGAGGCAACAGGGCCTTTCGGGTCACAGTTGTGGGATGTGAGGCTCACGGGATCCTTTGGTTAGCGAGTCTTTCTGAGGCTCGGGGGGTTTTGGTGGGCTCGGATCGTGCTGCTCGGTGGGTGCATTCTTCTCCTCGTGGGGGGGTGATGCCGATGGCTTTGAGGGAGTCGTTGGTGTCCTCTGGGTCCGTGATAGTGAAGAACCTTCCATTCCTCGGGACAATGAGTTTAAAGGGGAAACCCCATCGGTAGGAGACTCCACGGTCATGAAGGAGAGCCGTGAGAGGCTTCATCTCCATTCGCTTCATGACCGTGGACCTGGATAAGTTGCTGTATATCTGGACTGTGTGGTCGTCCATTTTGACGTCTCCCGCTCTTCTTGTAGCCACCGAGATCTTTTCCTTCACTGTGTAGACGTGGAATCTCACGATCACGTCCCTTGGGCGGTTAGGATCAGGAGATTTAGGATCGAGGGCTCTGTGTGCCCTGTAAAGCTGGAGCTCATGTTCGGATAAGTCGGGGACAAGATTTAGAAAGAGTTTTTTTAGGTAGGGCTGGATGGATTCTGGCGGGACTGATTCAGGTATTCCTCTGAATCGTAGGTTCTGCCTACGGTCCTTATTTTCATGGTCCTCGATGGTGTTCTTGAGGGCAGCAATCTCATGCCCCATTCTTGCCATGTCGTCCTCCATGTTGGAGTGAGTGACCGATATGGTGGTAATTTGTGCTTCCACTGCCTCTGTTCTCGTGGTTAGGGTGCCAGGTCCGATCTAATGTCCCGCAGGACCTCCTCTAAGTCCTCCACAAATCCCTTCGCATCCCGAGGAGAAGAGCCTCAAAGAATTATTTATTAAGCTCCTGATGAGCCGGAACAACTTGGCCGAGCAATGCGGCCTCCGCAGCATGCTCGTGCTCCTCGGCGCCATCTTGCGACTCTGAGGACGCTCCATCGGGCGCTGAGGTCAAGCTGAAAGAACTTTGAAATGGGGTTCTGTGTCTTTTTTTGTTGTTTTCCCGCTATCCCTTGTGTCTTAGGGAGGGTGCTGGCCACTTTTGGGGAGGTATTGCGCCGTGTGGGGTGCTTTTCTATTTATCTTTGTGGGGAGGGTGTCGGGAGCTCGTTGCCTACCCTGCCATTCACGGTGACGTCACCGGAAGTCTCACTGTCGACGTCTTTAAAATTAGTCTTGGTGTGTATTTGGCTATTATTAATAAAATTACACAAATCCAAAAAAGGAATAGTAATTTTACTAAACGTAGGAATAAAAATCAAGTTAAGAACATTTGTTTTGAGATATTCTATAAATGAACATAAGTGATTCATCACCCTTCCATATAAAGATAATATCGTCAATGTAGCGCGCCACAGGACCAGGTTTGCGCCATATGGATTGTTATTGAATATAACATCGTCTTTCCATGCGTCCAAAAATAAATTGCCGTAACTTGGAGCAAACCTGGCCACATGGCAGTGCCACGCAACTGTAAATAAAAAAGACCCTAAAACCAAAAGAAATTATGGGTTAAAATATATAAAATCCCATCTAAATAAATTCAATTTGAGCCAAATCTAAAATGCCTTTCTTATTTAAAAACCTTCTAACTGCTTCACTCCCTCTTTTGTGATTGATAACGGTGTAAAGGGAGGACACTGTTCCCGTTTTAATTAATGATTTTCTCTATTACCCTGTCTAGTATTTAATGATACACTTTCAAGTCCCTTAAAAGTAATACAGCCAGGATCATTATTGTGAACATCTTTAAAGTGTTTTAATAGCGGAGTAAGTGGCATACCTTTAGCTATTATTTTTGGTATGTTTTTAACATTTCTTAGATGTTCTAACATGCGCATCTTGAGTGGTCTTTTAGTCTTACCAATGTACTGTAAATTACAGCTACATTGCAAGACATAGACCACATGCGTTGTCTGACAATTGATGAAACTTTTCATGTTGTAAACAGATTTAGTGGCACAGGACGTAAATGTTTTCTCTTTACTAATATGTTTGCACGCCTTGCACTTTCCACACTTATAATGATTTTAATTTAAAATTCAGTGGTGAGAATAGTGCGGTTAGCATTCATTTTCTTGAATTAGAAATTTACATTGAAGCTAACACTATTCACACGAAAACACATTTTAAGGTCACTAATGTTAATTCTTATCTGGACCCATTCAGTTGCCATGATAGGAGATGGGTCCAATATATTCCGTTCAATCAATTTGTGAGATTGAAGAGAAACGACTCCAAGGTTGAGGAGTTCGGAGAACAATCTTTGTTTCTCAAAAACAGATTTCTTGATAAGAAATACGATGAGGACCTGATAGATTACTCGTTGAAAAGACTGGAAAAAATTCCAAGAAAATCATTGATGAAATATCATCACAAAAAGATTGATAAGAGTAAAAATAATCAATTCCCTGCTTTTATAACCCAATGTAGTGACATGCACCATAGTGTTAGAAAAATACTGCAGAAACATTGGGGTATACTTAAAATGGACCCCATTTTAGGTCCCCAACTAAAGTCTCAGCCAGGTATAGTGTTTAAACGTGCACCTAATTTAAAAAACATGCTGGCCCCAAGCCAAGTCTTCAGTAACACTGCAACATCTGGTGACATTAAGAAACGTCTGGGGAGGAGTGAGGCGAGCGCCACGCAGGAGATCTCCCCACCGGGTAAGCCTGCGGAGGCATCCAGCCCGGCTCCGTGCTGCGGGAGGGCTGCAGCTGGTGTGGGGTCCCGGCGGTGTTGCGGGAGCCACCTGCAGCAGCGGGAGGGCCCGATCACCGAGGGCTCTGTAGGAGCGGCCACGTGGGGAGCTGGGAGAAGAGCAGGCGGCCATATTGCCCCTGCAGCGCTCTGAGGCCCTGAAAAGGTTGGGGGGGGAATCGGGGCCACAGCAGCAGCGTAATAACGACCCCCTCCCCTCTACACAAGCTCACTGGGAGGGGTGTGATTTACCCAGGGGTA
>NW_027454438.1:0-79381 GCF_040206685.1 Ascaphus truei | reverse complement strand
AGAGAAGGAAAAGGGAGGGGAAAGGAAAAGGGAGAGAGAATGGAAAGGGAGAGAGAAGGAAGAGGGAGAGAGAAGGAAGATGGAGAGAGAAGGAAGAGGGAGAGAGAAGAAGAGGGAGAGAGAAGGAAGAGGGAGAGAGAAGGAAGAGGGAGAGAGAAGGAAGAGGGAGAGAGAAGGAAGAGGGAGAGAGAAGGAAGAGGGAGAGAGAAGGAAGAGGGAGAGAGAATGGAGAGACAAGGGAGAGGTAGAAACAAGGGAGAGGGAGCGACAAGGGATAGGGAGAGAGAAGGAAGAGGGAGAGAGAGAAGGGATAGGGAGAGAGAGAAGGGATAGGGAGAGAGAGAAGGGATAGGGAGAGAGAGAAGGGATACGGAGAGAGAGAAGGTAGATGTAGAGAGAAGGGAGATGGAGAAGAAGGAAGATGGAGAAGGGAGAGAGAGAGAGAGAGAGAGAGAGAGAGAGAGAGAGAGAGAGAGAGAGAGAGAGAGAGAGAGAGAGAGAGAGAGATGAGAGAGAGAGGAGAGAGAGAGAGAGAGAGAGTGATGAGGGAGTGACAAGGAAAAGGGAGAGAGAAGGGAGAGGGAGAGAGAAGGGAGAGGGAGAGAGGAGAGAGAAGGGCGAGAGAGAGGAGAGAGGGAGAGAGAGAGAAGGAAGAGGGTGAGAGAGAAAGGAATGGTTGAGAGAGAGAAGGGAGAGGGAGAGGGAATGACGAGGGAGTTATAAGGGAGAGGGAGAGAGAAGGGAGGGGGAGAGAGAGAAGGGAGAGGGAGAGAGAGAGAGAAGGGAGAGGGAGAGGTTGAGAATGGAAAGAGAGAGAAGGGAAAGGGAGAGAGAGAAGGGAGGTCAGGTGTTCAGGATATCCAAGCTTCAACACAGATGCTTTAATCAGTCCCTGCTTCAGCACAGGTGGCTCAATCAGGGTCTCTGTCTTCAAACAAGCCTCTGTTTGAGCCACTTGTGCTGAAGCTGGAAAATCCTGAAATTCAGACATGTTTCGTGGCTTAAGGACTTGAGTTGAGCAGCCATGTGTTCAAATTCTATTATACTTTTTATTTACATTTGCATCTAGAGTACTCTTTAGAAGCGGTTTGTCTCACTTCAGAGTGGCTAGGATAGGCCGCAAAAGCCATTGAGGTTTACAGGGAAAAAAAGAGGCATAACAAACTAAGGCTGCCATCTCTTTATATCACAAGGTTACTCAGCAAACTTAACAGAAAAAACACAGAGAATACACAGAACTATGCAAAGAGCCACCCACAAACAGGGCTGGTTGATGATAAACCAATGAATACCATATTTCAAACCAAAGAAAAATTAACATGTACAGTATTTAAAGTACGTGAATGTGACCGCAATCACCATTATGAATAGGTATATAGGATCAAACGACAGGTGCTCAAGGGGTATAGATATAATGTTTATCAGAGTTGATCAAAAAAGATTTGATCAGAAGAGTTCCCCTTATATACAGCACTCTATTGTCATTCGTATGGTAAAGGTAGACAACAATTGGTCTTGCAGTATATTACTGCAGATCTGTCAGGTTGGCCAGAATCACTGCGGATATCAGAAAATAATAAAATTTTATTAATTCTACATAGATAATTAAAAACACATATACATTATTAAAAATCCCTTTTTGTGGCTGATATGTAAATAGGATGAGGATTATTTGAATCTATTGCCATATATCATCATATCATGACTCTCAGAGTAATAACAGCAGGTCTGTAATTGATTTGCATGTGGCTAGCTAGCAAACAAATTGGTCTTGCAGTATATTACTGCAGATCTGTCAGGTTGGCCAGAATCACTGCGGATATCAGAAAATAATAAAATTTTATTAATTCTACATAGATAATTAAAAACACATATACATTATTAAAAATCCCTTTTTGTGGCTGATATGTAAATAGGATGAGGATTATTTGGATCTCTTGCCATATATCATCATATCATGACTCTCAGAGTAATAACAGCAGGTCTGTAATTGATTTGTATGTGGCTAGCTAGCAAACAAATGTTGGCAAAAATCACAGTTTGAGATCATATCATAACTCACAGAGTAATAACAGCAGGTCTGTAAATGTTTTGTATGTTATTAACTCGCAGATAGATACTTGCAAAATTCACCATTCAAACCACAATCACTGTCTAACATATATACTGGTATTGCTGCTCTGAATAGATAATTTACAGGGCAACTCTTCTGATCAAATCTTTTTTGATCAACTGATAAACATTTACAGTATTTACAATCTTTATCAGAACTCTTATAGAGACAATAAAAAGTGGATATATATACACACACACACACACACACACAAACACACAAACACACACACACACACACACACATTACAGTATGTGGGTGTGTATGTGTGTATATTATCTCTAGGGGTAGTTGCTCTGGGCTATTTCATACACAAGAGCCCCACAAACAGGGGTGGTTGAGCCTTTCAGGTACAGACACATCTCAAATAAACACTGATACCTTATGAATATTTCTCTATTAAACAGAAAGTAATCAGCAGCTTTGTGCTTTTTCAGTAACAGACCCTCTTTAATCACAGAAGATTCCCAGAGATAAAAAAATAAAGCAACTTACTGTATTTGAGACACACACCACTCGGTTAAACACTTTGAATTGAAGCCCAGGCCCATCTGACATCACATGATCAGTGACCAATTAGAGAATTTGTAGCAGAGACAAAAAAACTACAGTGCCCATGAAGCTTTGCTGCAAACTCATCCTGGAGTTCAAGAGTTTACAATGATTGATGTCTTACAACTGGGAGTGAGACAAATTGTAACAAAAACTAAATGTATCTATTCTGCTTATTGTAATGTCAGTGTGTGTGTCTGAGGTCCAGGGATATGTCATTTAATTGTGTGTGTGTGTGTGTGTGTATGTGTGTGTGTCATCTTAAATCAATCTATTCTTAACAAATAAAAATATTTTACATGTACTAATTCTCTAATTTCTTTTAATTCACTATGAATTGACTGAATTATTTTAGTATTTTTCTCTCCGCTCTTAATTATTGCTTAATTATATATTTTTTCATGTTTGTGGTTCTGAATCCACACATTAGGAAGTATACAGTAGACAGTTGCTTTCTTTCTTTCTTGCTTTCTTGCTCTCTTGCTCTCTTGCACTCTTGCACTCTTGCACTCTTGCACTCTTGCACTCTTGCACTCTTGCACTCTTGTGGAGAGGGAGTGGCTCAGTGAGTAAAAGACACTGAGTGGCACTGAGAGTTTGAAGCCTGGGGCCTGGTTCAATTCCTGGTGTCAGATCCTTGTGACCTTGGGCAAGTCACTTTATCTCCCTGTGCCTCAGGCACCAAAAACATAGATTGTAAGCTCCATGGGGCAGGGACCTATATTATATTATTATAAATTATATTATTATATTATTGAGCATTTCCCATTTTAAATGCAAAATTACTAACTAATATGTTTTTCTCCTTGTGCTATGAAATGCCTTATTTGAATCCAAAACTCATTGTATGAGGATAGACGCCATTGATTTTTCTTTCATTATTGCACATATGAATGTACAGCTGCAGCAGCAGCGGCCTTTATTCGAACACTTCACGCTGTGTATACTTCAGAATACCCATGTAGTGGCACGTGATCTCTTCCAACCTTCCCGCCTTATCACCCACTATCACTGCTTACTGAATAGCAGTAGGCATTAAGTGCTTGATAAGTGGCTTATGAACGCTTACTGCATAGGCGTGTGTGTGTGTCTGTGTCTATCTGAGGTACTGAGATACAGTAGGTCATTTAATTGTGTGTGTGTGCATGTACAAACTAAAAAAAAGTAACAGTGTTATTATAGCAATTACCAGTGTTACAAATATAGAAGTGCAAATAGCTAAAATGTAAGGAATCTACCGTTTTTTTAAAAAAAGGGGGGGACTATTCCATTGTGCATTTCACTTAATGTGACTTATTACCTTGCAATTAGATTTCTAGATATCTCTTGTATTTTCTAGGGTTACTCTTTGGGAGTATGTGTGAGAGCAAGAGACGGGTTGAGTGAAAGAAATAGAGTGGGAGTCAGGGTGAAAAAATGGAGAGAAGGGAAAGTGAGAGAGAAGGGAATGTGAGATAGAAGGGAAAATGAGAGAGAAGGGAGAGGGAGAGAGAAGGGAGAGGGAGAGAGAGCAGAGGTAAAGAGTGGTGTTTAAAGAGGGGGCAGTTTTAGTCGGGGAAGTAAGGCAAGGGTCATATCGAGAGAGATAAAGGGGGAGTGAGTGATAAAGGGAGAGAGAAAGGGGGAGAGAATGAGCTCTTAAAACAGGACTGCTTTAATGTTTTTAAAGCCTAAGAAATCAGATCAACATACACTGAAAATGAAGGATTTTTTAAAACCGATCGAATTGGCAGAACCAGACTGAAACAGCTTCGTACAAAGCCTTTTTAGATACAGATTGGACATGCGAGAAGGGCTTGCAGCATAGCAAACCATGCCAATTCGCATCTAGAGTGCTCTTTCGAAGTGATTTGTCTCACTTCAGAGTTTCTAGACTAGGCCGCAAAATCCTTTACGGTGTACAGGAAAAAAGAGACATAAAATACCAAGTCTATTTCAAAACAATGAATGCAACTTAAAGACTCAACATATCTGGCTGATGAATGCAAGGGTTAAACCTGGGAATACTATATTTTCAGTGTGACATGACCCTATTAAGATGCATTTCTCAAGGTTTACAAGTTACTGTATGGTTATTTTGCTGTTTAAAGTTTTTCTACCTTTTTTTGTTTAATTTCTTGAAATTACCTATGTACTGGTAGGAAGATAAATGTTTGAACAGGGGTTCTCAACTCCAGTACTCAAGCCTGTCCAACAGGTCAGGTTTTCAGGATATCCCACCTTAAGCACATGTGGTTCCATCAGGGGCTCAGTTTTCAACCAAGCCTCTGATTGAGCCAAGATATATGACACATATTACTAATGCAGGAATAAGTCATCAGAAATAGGCCCCTTGTTCAAAACAATATAACCATTTTCTCCTGGGATGTTGGAAGCATTAATATGCCTGATGACGCCATACACTGGCGACACAGTTTATTACACTGCGGCCAGATCCGCAAGCCGGGAGATTTCCCGGCTTGCTAGTGGCCGCCCCTCGGCGTGCCGCGCGTCATAGACGCGCGGTCACGCGTCTTCGGGAGCATGCGCCCCCTGCACGCGCGTCCAGGGGCTCCCCGAGGGAGCCCTGGTGTCCCGCGATCGCGGGACAGCGGCAGGGGGTTCCGGGGGACCCGGCGGACCCGGCAGCGGTAGGGAGAGCGCCCCGATCGGAGGGCGCTCTTCCGCTGCTTCGGCGCGCGCCCGTCACTCTCGGGCGCGCGCCAGGCTACTGCTGCGGCACAGAACGGGCAAATGCTCGAATAAACTGTGCCGCAGCAGTATGCTGGGCACAATGACCGAGATAGCAGCTGAGAGAAAGAGCAGAGAATGTAATAGTGTTTAAAATTGTTTCCCAATAGCTCAGATATAGCGATCAGTGAAAGAACAGTGTCCCATCAGCAGTGGCTGGACTGGATGTCTTGCTCACAAGTGCTATGTAATGTGGAAAAATGTTGCACACCAAAAATCAAAATAAATCTGAGATACTAATACCAGTGGGAGTCCGAGTGAAAAAATGGAGAGAAGGGAGAGTGAGAGAGAAGGGAGCGAGAAGGGAGTGGGAGAGGGAGAAGAGGTAGAGAGAGGTGATTAAAGATTGATTAGTTTGAGTCAGGGGAAGTGAGGCAAGGGTCATATAGAAGGAGATAAAGGGGGAGTGAGTGATAAAGGGAGAGAGAAAAGTTGAGAGATAAAGGGGGAGAGAATGAGCACTAAAAACAGGACTGCTATAACGTCTTGAAAGCCTAAGAAATCAGATCAACATACATAGACCTGAAAATGGAGGATTTTTTAAACCGATCGAATTGGCAGAACCAGACTGAAACAGCTTCTTATCAGCCGTCTACCACTGAGATGTATATTCTTTCAGTGGTAGAGAATGTATCATACCCTCCATTAGCAGTGTCTGATTACAATGGCTGCAGTGAAAGAAGTTAGGGTTAGGGTATCCTGAAAACCTGGCCTGTTTGCGGCTCTCGAGGACTGGAACTGTGCAGGCCTGGCTTACAGCATAGCAAAGTAGGCCAATTCACATAAAGAGAGCTATTTAGAAGTGGTTTGCCTCACTTCAGAGTTACTAGAATAGGCCACAAAATCCTTTGCGGTGTACAGGAAAAAAGAGGCATAACATACCAAGGCTGCCATCTCTTAATATTACAAGGTTACTAGATGCTCTGCAGAATTTTATAAATGCAGTAATTAATTGAAGCCAACTAAAGTGTCACTAATTTTAAATATCTTGGCATTTGGTTTCACTCCCATTTAAAATTTGAGTTGCATATTGATAATCTGACATCCAAAATCATTGCCAAACTGGGTGTACTTAATAGGAACAAATCCTCCCTAGGC
Organism: Ascaphus truei; assembly: GCF_040206685.1. NCBI lineage: Eukaryota > Metazoa > Chordata > Amphibia > Anura > Ascaphidae > Ascaphus > Ascaphus truei. The sequence goes on along the minus strand of NW_027454438.1, from coordinate 72,888 downwards.
CAAGGTGCATGATGGGTTAACTTTTGTATCTTACAGACATGCTTAAATGTAGTTAGTACTGCATTGCTGTGAACAGGACACATAGTGGAAAGTTACCTTAATTAAGAGAAACTCTCCAGAGTTGTATGGGAGTCTCCTGGGCCCTCCCCTAGGTCATGCTTATAGTGCCAGCAACGCGACTGGCGAAGTGACGGGTGACGTCACCTGCGAAAGTTATAATTTAACTTTCGGGGATGTCGCTGGCGACATGGGCATTGATTGGTTCAGAGGCTGTCACATGTGGCGACAGCCTCTGAAAAATCTGATTTCCCCAGCTCCAAATTTTGAGTCGCCAGCGTTACTCCCGTCGCGTCGCACTTACTATAAGCGCTGCCTAACTGGGATGTATACTGAATGCCTGGATGTGTTCTCTGACACATTTGTACAGCAGAGAAATGTGCCAGACTCTCAACTGTGGCAAAGCTGATAGTATACTCAGGACTGCGTGCAGTAAAAATTGATCACATAATAGCAACTATTGGGAGTCCCCTGGTTGTTGATGACATCATGAGCGCTATCCTGAGTGTCATAGAATGCTGAAATATATCCAAAGCTATGTATCCAATAAATTGAGCAGAAAGAGATAGGGGAAACTGTCCAAGCATTGCTGGAGTCAGAGGTAATATGGACCGCAGCCAGTTTGTTCAACTATCTGGGCTGTGGAAATACCAGATGGGTAGTGTAGGGTGGCTGTGCACTGTAGAACCCTAAACACAGTAGTGCCACTGTTGGTCGCTGTCATCGCTGACGTAGTTACTTTGGTGGAACAAATGCTGTGAAGTATGTATATACAATTATACCAAGGTACAAAAATAGGAGAATGAGAAAAGGAACATAGAGTAGTACGTCTTTGGCTAAGAGAAGAAGAAACCACTTGATTGTCTCTCTCTCTCTCTCTCTCTCTTTTTATATATATATAAAAATATAAAAAAGTGTAAAATGGGGGGGTTTGCGAGGTGTGAAATAGGCCTTGCAACACTACCATTTGAGTAAAAGTTGTGCCCTAAAAAAAATGTCATGGTAGGTGTGCTATGGGGTAGGGAGGGGGGCCTGATCCTTGCATTTGTCCTGGGCCCCAAGATTTCTGCTGGCGGCCCTACTGACAAGGGATTCCTCAAATTGGGCCCAGCAGAAGCTACTTCCCAAGCAAGCAATTGCCTTTTTATATTATTTGTTCTGCTTTTTACTATTATCAGTATATATATGTAACATCGCCAAAAGAAGGGTCGTGCGGTCACTGCTGTATTTCATCTCCTGTCTGCACCGCTGATAAGAGGCATAGAGGAATTTGTGAGGGCGGACCCTCGCTCTCGCAGAGGGGAGGGGTTTGATGTCTGTCTGTGTGTGTGTGTGTGTGAGAGGGAGAGAGAGAGTGTGTGTGTAAGAGGGAGAGTGTGTGTGTGTGTGTGTGTGTGTGTGTGTGTGTGTGTGTGTGTGTGTGTGTGTGTGTGTCACCCACCCTGTTTCCCTCTGTCTCACTTTCTGTCGCCCTCTGTCTCACTTTCTGTCACCCTCTGTCTCACTTTCTGTCACCCTCTGTTTCCCCCTGTCACCCTCTGTCTCACCCTGTCACCCTCTGTCTCACCCTGTCACCCTGTGTCACACCATGTCACCCATTTTCTCCCTGTCAACCTCTGTATCTCTCGGTATCACCCTGTCATTCTCTGTCTCACCCTGTCACCCTCTGCCTCACCCTGTCACCCTCTGCCTCACCCTATCTCACACACTCTCTGTGTCTCACACACTCTCTGTGTCTCACACACTCTCTGTGTCTCACACACTCTCTGTGTCACACACACACGCACACTCTCTCTGTGTCACACACACACTCTTAACAAGGACTAATTGTAGTATAATGTAATACAATAAATAAACATGTCAAAAACGAATGTTGTTCTTACTAGGAATTTATTCAATTTTTTTTAAAGCGGGGCTAGGTGATGAGTAGATTTTTTTGTTCAGCGAGTAGATTTTTGGGTGATTTGTCAACCACAATATATATATATATATATATGTAAGGGGGCCACTCCCGGCTTCCCTGATGTTCCTTTGCCCCTTGCCTTACCCCTGTGGCAGTGGGGGAAGGGGATGGCGACTTTTCCCAGTTGGCGCCGCTATCTGTGCCGGCGCCGTCGGGGGCCCTGATGCTCGAGCATGCGCAGATAGCCACAGCGGCCATGTTGTGTTTGGTGCGAGGTTCGCGCAATACGCAGAGGTTGGCAAGGGTAGTGGTGGCCATTACAAGTGTACAGGAGATCTGGTAGGTTGCGCAGGTGCAGTTATGTGTAGCGGTGGCCACTACAGCTTTGCACAGGTGCAGTAGAGACCGCGCACACAGTCCCCATAGGAAAGAGGTTCTGAGTGGACTACATCCCCCAGCAGCCTCTGGTGAATGCCCTATGTTCCCTGTCACCTGCAACCAACCAGCCACTGAGACTTGCAGATTCTCTGCAGCAGGGAATTTGATACATTGTTTTGTGCAGTCAGGAAGCAGACTGGGAAGCACGTGAGTGAGTGAGACTTAGGGGACAAAGGGGGAAAGAAGGTGGGCAGAGAGCTGCGAGATTCTGCCCTAGGCCAGAAATCCCCAGGCTAGAGTTGAGGCCCTGACTTCCCACTAGTGAGGGTGGGTGGTCACAGGGACAGGCCCTAGTACAGGAACCTGTCACTTTAGAGAGAGAGAGAAGTGAAGGAAGCAGAGACTGTCGCAGCACCATTACAGAGGTTTAGGATCAGACCTCTTCAAGCACAGCAGCAACCAACCGGGTGGGATCGCCCTGGAAGGTAACCCTGACGTATCTTCACCGTCGGATCCTTTGCGAAGTCTGTTTGCAGGTCCTAGCGCTGGAGCGCTCGGCAGGTAACATCCATAAGTGCACCAACTATAAATCAGTACATAGTGGCTGTGCAGTCACACACACACATACCTTACTTTGGGGGTGGGGTTGTGGTGTGGGGAGTTGGACATGGTGTGGGTACACGGTGAGGGGTTGCATCCTGCGAGACACGTGAGTTACTGTGTCTCCTAGAAGAGAGACACTTAATGTATGACATGCATAGTTATGTTACTGTTAGAAAAGTCACTGTTCTTTTATATGCTGTGTGCGTGATATTATATTATTGTCCTGTGAGGAACAACTCCCGCTCTGCTTGGAGCCATCACAGGTGGAGGCGCTGCACCATATAGTATTGTTCAGGAGGATACACCCCAGGCTCTCATTGGCGGAGGCTCAGGCCTCCTGTGAGCCTCACAGATAAAGCACCACACTGGGTAATACATATAGCTCCCCTCACATGCACCCTATCTGCGATTGGGTGGGGGAATATGGGTTACATATATATATATATATATATATATATATATATATATATATATATATATATATAGTACCGACACACTTTATTCGAGTGTGGCCGGTACCGCAAGCCGGGAGATTTCCCGGCTTGCTAGTGGCCGCCCCTCGGCGTGCCGCGAGTCATAGACGCGCGGTCACGTGTCTTCGGGAGCGTGCGCCCCCTGCACGCGCGTCCAGGGGCTCCCCGAGGGAGCCCTGGTGTCCCGCGATCGCGGGACAGCGGCAGGGGGTTCCGGGGGACCCGGCGGACCCGGCAGCGGTAGGGAGAGCGCCCCGATCGGAGGGCGCTCTTCCGCTGCTTCGGGGCGCGCCCGTCACTCTCGGGCGCGCGCCAGGCTACTGCTGCGGCCAAGAACGGGCAAATGCTCGAATAAACTTGGCCGCAGCAGTATATATATATATATATATATATATACAGTGGTTGACAAATCACCAAAAAATCTACTCGCCACACAAAAAAATCTACTCGCCACCTAGTACCAAACGTGTGCTGCTTGGGCCAATATTTACTCGCCCGGGGGTTAAATCCACTCGCCCGGGGCGAGCAAATGTATAGGTTTGTCGAACACTGTATATATATATATATATATATATATATATATATATATATATATATATATATATATATATATATATATATATATATATATATATATATATATATATATATATATATATATATATATATATATATATATATATATATATACTTATTATTAGGCTATAACTGCAGCACTGATTATTGTGCTACCTAGTTCTTGTTGGTTCTTAATAGATTGCTATGAGGGATATTGTTATATGCACTTATGATATAATACACCTCATTTAGCAATCAGGACGCCACACTCCATATATTTTAGCACCCTCCCCATCAGTTACATATGTTGCTGGTACCATGGTTTTTTACCTCACTACTTCTTATTGGGACTCACACTGGTACTGTCATTTAGCGCATGAATATTTATTTTGTTCTAACAAAATTAACACAGTATAGGAAAATATGCATTTGTCAGAGGGAAAGGCCAATAATCTGGAGTCAGGTCACCCTAATGTATATTAAAAATAAACACAGGCCTGTCTGATACTCCCTGATATTATAAAGTAAAGAGGCCACTCTATAATAAATATTTACACAGGCCTTTTTAAGTCTGTCCCTAATAATCTGTAATCAGGAGGTCATTATAAGTGTTAAACAGTAGTGGTACTGTGATATTAAAGTGACAATCCCATACAAGTTTAATTCAGCCCAAATCCACACAATAATGTTAATAAATGCATTATAAATATCACATGACCATATGTATACTGGCTTAGTTCATGGCTGTGTTATTACATCATTACATGTGTAATTAAATCCGTGACATTCTCAGGCTCCCCCCTTCTGTGACAATCATACAGCCGGGCCGTTACATTGCAACACACTAATCCCGCCCCTAGTGACATCACGTAATCAGTAACCAGTCAGAGAAGCTAAAAGGCAAAGAACTACATTTCCCACAATGCACCTCGTGGAGTGTGGCTAGCAGCTACACCTTCTCTCACTAGTTTGTCTCCTGCGAGCTTCCGTACACAGCGTCTTGTTAGAGTGGGGCGTGGACATGTGTAAACTTCAATGGTGGGAAAATGAGACAGTTTTAGCTGCTAGCTGAGCAGTGGTACAGCGCTCTGTAGAAGGCGCTCTCAGTCGGGTGAGTGATTTTTCAATGTGTGTGTTTATTTCATTTCTCATTTTACTTTCACTTTAAGTACTGCATGCTTATTTTTTTCTTTGGGCATTTAGGCTAAGGCCCCGCTCCCAGAGTCAGCGCACCTGCGCTGCTGACAGGCGGTGCGCTGAGATACACAGACCGCGATCTGCGGGAGCGGGAGCCGGAGCGGGAGGTGGGCGGGAGGTGGGAGGTTTGATCGGGAGGTGGGCGGGAGGTGGGCGGTTTGACAGGGAGGGGGGGCGTGGCTTGAGCGGAGGGACCCGCTACTCTCCCCCCCCTCCCTCCACGGACTCGGGCTGGAGCTGGAAGGTAAGTTTAAACACACACACGCAGGCACTCATTCATACACGCGCACACACACACACAGGCAGGCACTCACGCACTCATACACACACACGCGCGCACACACAGGCAGGCACTCACGCACTCATACACACACACACACGCGCGCACACACAGGCAGGCACTCACGCACTCATACACACACACACGCGCGCACACACAGGCAGGCACTCACGCACTCATACACACACACACACACACACACACAGACAGAGGCAGGCACTCGGGCACACACACACACAGACAGGCACTCACGCACTCAGACACATACACACACAGACAGGCACGCACTCAGACACACACACAGAGAAAGGCACTCACCTGCTTTCACTCCACACTCCTCCCCGCTCCCCGAAGCCTCTCCTCCTCCCGAAGCCTCCCCTCCCCATTGGCTCACAGCCACACACGTCACGCGTCAACGCTAGAAAACACCATTCTCTGGTGTCTCCAGCGGCTGACGCGCTACAGCGTGTAGTGCTCTGTGCAGCCAGGGGGGACCGGGACCGGCTCGCGAGGATTCCCCTGCTGGTGGGGAACTCGCGACCCGCCGCCCGCGCCAACGAGCGCAGCGGGACCGAGGCCTTAGGGATTTAAGTGCTCTGTGAGCCGATTCCTCCATTGAAGGAGGAGCTATGAGGCCAACCTATCACAGCTACTGTACCATCTTCAGTTGCTTTCAGTATACTGATTAATCCACGGCACAGAATATGCAACTTCAAATACATCTATCAACTGTCTATATGTTAAGCCCCCGGACAAGCATTTGCTTGTTAGTTATACACTAGTTTCATACAAGCACTTCACACAGGGGGCTTCAACTTAGGTAGTACTTGACCGGCCGGTCTGAGTGTTCTCATTTCCATATATTTCTTGCCTCTACACTTTATTTACACACTTTGTACTTATTACTGCAGTGTAGCATTTTTCCCCACACCTTAAGGTTCAGTTTATAACAGCTTTGTAGGTCACCACTGCTCCTCATTTTAACCATTTATGTGTATGTGATTAATAAACCTTTATTGATACAATTTGTGTATGTTAGAGTGCTATTCAGGGGATTCTTTTTTTCTGTGTTAGTTTTCATATATATGTGTGTGTGTGTGTGTGTGTGTGTGTGTGTGTATATATTTATGTATATATATTTGTGTGTGTGTGACCTTGGGCAAGTCACTTCATATCCTCTGTGCCTCAGGCACCAATGTCATAGATTGTAAGCTCTATGGGGCAGGGACTTGTGTCTGCAAAATGTCTCTGTATAGCGCTACGTAAAACTAGCAGCGCTTTAAAAGAACATGCTGTTATTATTATTATATATAAATGTGTATGTATTTATTTATATAGCACTATTAATGTATATAGCGTTTCACAGTAGTAATACATGTGAAAATCCTATAAATAACAAATACAAATATCAGGTCATGGGAATAAGTGATTTGGACATAAAAGTAACATTTCGGAAGTGTGGACAACTAATACATCTTGTAGATTGCCTTTACAGTGTGATGTCATTGATTCAGTAGATTGTGTGCAGACCAGGACTGCAGTACAGTGTCACTCACATGGATGACTTGCGTGGTAGAAGCTCAAGAACAAGGATGTCAAACTCCAGTCCTCGAGGGCAGCAAACAGGCCAGGTTTTCAGGATATCCCTACTGAAAACCTGGCCTGTTTGGGACCCTCGAGGACTGGAGTTTGACATGCATGCTCTAGACGGAGCACAGCTGTGGGTGGGAGGTGGATTTGCTTTGCATCAAATGGTTTGGAGCAAGGTTTATTGTATGTATTATCATAATAACAATGCAATGCTTAACTTTTATTTCAGGAGGGATGACTGCAGAACAGAAGTGAATATTGAAGCCATGTGTTCCTTTTCTTGCAAAAGAGAAAATTTGAAGGACAGTTGAACAGAATGAAAATTACTACACAGAGACAGATAAGCAATGTGTATATTTCTCATTTACCATTTAGTATTTGTCGTTTTATTGACTCCACACAATCCGGCTGCTACGGGTTTCACATTGAACATTTTCATCTCTACTCTACCCCTTCCTGTGATCTGAACCATGCAAGTTTTCATTGATTCAATACATCATGAGTAGAGTGTGGCTACAGTATGAAGTAAAGACCCAAGGACCACATCTACTACCATTCATAACAAGAACATGTGCAGTAGCGCACAGCTGCAGTTCTATGTGATTGTTATGAAAGGTTGAGGTGGTTCAATTCTATGAATCTGGAGTGGGATGGATCCTGTTTGCATCACATGGTTTCATCTAGGCCAGTAGATTATATAACTCTCAGTACAGGTTACACATGGCATCAGTATTAGTGATGTAAAGAGGAGGAAAGCTTCAATGTGGAGAACAAAGCCAAGTAATGTTGAAGTTACTCCTTTTACCATTTACTTGGTCAGTCTGTACTGTCTACTCCCCACACAGCTGCTAAGGGTCTTCCATTTTAAATACTTTCACCTCCTATTCTGCACTGCTTTGCTGCCCATTATTCAGAGATGCGTTCCAGTCATGTTTACCACTCTGAATCTCTCTGCAGTCATTGGTTCAGCACATCATGGGTAGAGCATGGCTACAGATACAGCAAGCTATTATTATTTTACCGGCTGATCATCCATAATATTGCATTAAAACATAGAATATCACTTAATTTCCAAAAGATTCAGTGATGCTGATAATGCAGAATCTCACAACATTTCCCATCATAATGCCATAATGCACCAGAGGAAGAAATAATCCTTGCTATATCTGTACATTGTGTGACGTATTACCTCCATGACCATTGATAGCAAGTACATCTTCTGTATAGAGCGGCTGTGTTATGATGCAGTTATTGATCATCATTGACATAATCACAAGAATCTTATGCAAAGGGAAATTGTCCGCAGCGAAGTGAGATTTCAGCCCCCAAACGTCTGTAATATTAATGCAATGTCTTACTTTTGTTGCAGTGAACACTGAAAAGACGGATCTACTACAACACTGTACAGGATGAGCATACGCTACAAGCAGCAAAATGATCTTGCAGTTGACAGTATGTTGTTCTGGTAATGTGCACAATTATTATTTATGGGCTACACACCACAGTGCTGGACATATTCTGTTAACTTCAACTCTACTCCTAACATGGAGATGTCTTCCTGGTGTTACTGATTCAGTACATCATATGCACAGTGTGGTTATGATATGATGGATTGATTTAATGAACCCACCAACCAATGATGACATCTGCATCATCTTCTGTAAAGTGCAGCTACAGCATGATATTATCAGCATTTGGTGCGGTATAATCAGAGGTATCTATGTGCTTTTGTGCCTGTTTTAAGTCCTCCAGCTTAACGCCCCTACACCTCCCACTACACAGGCATACTTACTTATGCATACACTGACATCTGGCATACCTACACACACCCCAGGGCCACTTCCTTCCCCTGATGTCAGGGAGAGGATGGGCATGCAGAGTGCAGTAAGTCTCCACGTTACTCTGGCCAACAGTCTTGGCCTACCTCCAGCATCTGTCACCCACAACATCTGTTCCCTCCTTGTAAAGTGCTGAACTATCTCACCTGGGTCAGTGCTATAGCTGATCACAGTGCCCGATCAGGATGTCACTGTGACAGGCAGCAGTGCAGATTGACCGGTCAATCAATGCAGTGCCGCAACATATGCACTAAATGAGATTTCCGTGCCCCCAGTCAGGTTACTCCCTGGGCAGTGACCCTGCTCACACCCTCCCCTAGTTCCACCTCTGATCACAATTATCTCTCTTGGAGAGTGTAGCAAATTGGAGTTGGGGGAATCTCACCTCTGCCATGCATGGTCACAATCTGGGCACAGGACCCAAATAGTGGGCAATGTGGCACTTCTTACAGTAGAGAATAAGTAACTTTATTCTTTACTTGTGTATTAAGGACCTTATTTGCATTAAATTCAGTCCACATGGGACCAAGACTTTCTGGCTTACTGAACAAAGTGGAATTGTTTCGTAGAGGGTGGAGAATTGTATTTTATCTGAAATTACCCCCTCTGCACAAAATACAAACAATTATACCCATACAAGTACCTTGTGGAAGTTGTTGCCCTCTATCTTCCTGTTGTCTCTCCCTGTTTCTCACCGTGCCTCCTCCCATTTCCGTGCACCTCTGCGTCTCCGCATATATCCCTATACTCAGAGCCGGCTCCGGTCAGTGACATGGGATGCCCAAATATGAGCATACCCATATATGGGCATCCATGCCACTGACCGGAGCCCGCTCTGTTGCGGATATGGAGAGAGACTGGGAGATTTACATCCCCTTATAATTCATATGGTGCATAGTACCGGCACGTATTGTTTTACCGGTACTGTGTACCTTCCTACTTTCACACTGGTACAGTATATGCTGCAGTGGGACTGAGAGGGATATATTGGTAACACATAGTCATTGTTGGGGGAATTCAATCCATTTTGAAAATAGTAATGAAATGTTTTTTACTTTTCTTTTTTTTCAGTAATGAAGAATGAAACATTTCTGTTAAAATTGAATTGGAGGTGAACTGGATTCATCATCAACTCTGCACCAGTGTGAATTGATGTTCTTTAATGTTCTGATAAGGTACATGCAACATCTCTTCCTCAACCCCTGCACCACTCTCTGCCTCTTGCCTCTCTCTCTCCACCTCCCTGCTAAGCGTATTAACCCATCTAATGTAATCCACATTCCATGTCTCACTTTACTCTTCACTTCTCACGTGCCCTCTGGAATGACTGCTCTCTGACTAACAAGGTCTATTTGTACATGACCTCTTCTGCTCTCATCATCCACCACCTCTCATTCCCCTCACCCCTGTCCTACTCGATACCTCAGCTTAATTGAACTCTCTCCTCTGACATCTACCCTTATCTCTAACCTCTCCTCACTTTCTGCTTAAACTAACTATCTTGTTAACTTTTACAATGCTATCATCTCCTCCTCCTCCCTCCTCCTCCCTCCTCCATCATATATATGCCCCTTCTAGGCTCTGACACACTCATCCCTCTAAGGCCATGATTATCATGGGCACATGCTTGGTCATCCACAGTGTGTGCGAGCGATGCAGAGGCGCCTCGGACCTCAGTGCAGGGATTGCTGCATACCCCCAGCATCTGTCACCCACAAACAATACACACACTAATACTCCCCACAATACACACTATAATACCTCCTCAATACTAATCTCCCCAATAATATTATAGCTCCAAACACAATATACACAACACCCTTACACAAGATACACAATCTAGTACTCTCCTCTGCACCTCTACACACAATATAATACTCCCACACACACAATATACACACTACCCTCCTACCCCCATAAAATACAACCAATAATACACACACACTTTGTGGATGTTGGGACCAGCTCCCGGCATGCACCAGTGAAAGAGAGAGGCCCGCAGAAGCTCGGAAGAACTCCCTCCATCCGTGCCTTCCTCCGTTTCACATCTTCTCCCTGTCTCTCTCCCTCCCTTTCCTTGCATCTCCCTGCGTCTTTACGTATACCCAGTCAGTGACGGCTCTGGTCACGTGATGCCTTAATATGGGCTTATCCATATATGTTCATCCACGTCACTAATGTGATGCCCGCACTGTTGCGGAGCTGGTACTTACGACGGGCACTTATTGTTTTATCAGTACTGCGTACCTGACTCTACCGGCCTACTTTCAACACTAGTACAATATGTGCTTCACTACGAGTGAGTGGGGAATATTGGCATCACACAGTCACTGTTGAATATGCCATTCAATCCATTTTGAAAATAGTAATGCAATGTGGTTTTGTTTTGTTTGCTTTTTGCAGTAATGAAGAATGGAAAAGTTATATTAAAATTAAATTGGAGGGGAACTAGATTCAGCATTTCATCATGAACTCTGCACTTGTGAGAATTTAACTTCTTGAATACCCTGACAGGTACACGCAACATTAAGACTATAATCTGCTGTGCAAGCTTTCGTGCTATACCTCCCCCTCAGGTTTTGATTTATACATTTGCTCCCTCAATTCATGTCCTCTAATATTTGAAAGCTCTCTCCTAGCATTTTCTCTTTACCACAGAACGTCATCCCAATGTAACCTCTCTCTTGTTCTTTCTGCTTGCTGTTTCCTCACTCCTCTGTTAAACTTTTCTAATTTCTCTAACTTCCACACTCCTGCTTTTATCCACATGTTCTCCTCTTTCCTTCCCCTACCTTTGCATGTGTCTACACACTGCACCATTTGTACAGACCTCTATTGCAGCTATTTCTGCACTGCTCAATGAAAAGCACTCTTTAATATCCTATTCTCTGTGCCCCCTCTCTCTGCGCCCCCTCTTTTGGCGCCTCCTCTCTCTGCGCCCCCTCTCTCTGCGCCTATCTGTCTCATTCTCTCTACGTCCCTCTCTCTCTACATAGAGCTATCTCTGTCTCTCTCTACACCTATCTCTGTGTCTCCTTCTATGTTTGCTGATGTGTGGGATATCTCTTATAATCTTGAACCTGCTCATATACACATCGGGCCTCCCTGCCTCTGCCTCCCTGCTAAGAGTGTTAACCTATCTAATGTAATCCACATTCCTTTCCTTACTTTTCTCTTCCCTTCTCCTATGCCATCTGGAATGTCCGTTCTCTGACTAACAAGGCTCTAGTTGTACATGACCTCTTCTGCTCTCATCATTCACAATCAGTCATTCCCCTCACCCCATCTTACCTGTCCCACTGATTTGCCTCTGCTTAATTAAACTCTCCTCTGACATCTACTCTAACCTCTCTGCTCTCTCTCTCTTTCCGCTTAAACTAACAATCTTATTAACTCTTACAATGCTATCCTCCTATCTATATGCCCCCTCTAGGCTCTGACACACTTGTCCCTCTAGCCCACACCCTTGGCTAAATTCCCAAACATGTTCATCACACTTCCACTCGCTGTTCTTAATGCCTATGAAGGAAATCACACAATTGATATTTGATTTTTCTACAGTAAAAATGTCTCCAGTCCTGTATAAAGCTGCTCTCTGGGGCCAAACCACACTACTTTTTTTTCACATTCATCAACACTCAAATTTAATTTACGCTGTCTTTTTTTCCCTGTATTTGACTCCCTCCACTAACCTTCTCCTCACACTTGCCATCCTTCCTTCACTTCTCCTCAAGCATTTGACTACTTCAGAGGCAAGGTGGATGCCACCCACAAGGAGATTCCTTCTGTCCCTTCCCCCTTCTCTCCTTCTACCTAATTCTCCTTCTGCATTTGACTCCTTTTCTTCTCTTACAGAGCTGGAAGCTAATCATCTTCTCTTCTCCCTCTACCACATGCCCTCTAGATCGTATCCCCTCACACCTTACTGCATCTCTTAGTCCCCACTCTCACCCACATCTTCAATTCCTCCCTATTCTCTGGCTCTTTACCCTCTTACTTTAAGCCTGTAGTGGTCACCCTTTTCTCAGAAACAACCTACACCCTATGTGCCTTACTAACTACCGCCCTGTATCCCTCCTGCTGTTTGTCTCCTAATTGCTAGAATGTCAACATTCTTAAATCACATGCCCTCCTGGATCCTTTACAACCTGCCTTTCGTACAGCTCGTTCTACAGACTGTGCTTAAAGCAAATTCCCAAGGTCACTTTTCCCTACTAATCCTACTTGATCTATCTGCTGCGTTTGATGCTCTCAATCACTCTCCTCCTTCATATTCTAAACTCTCTCTTGGTATCCGTAACACAGTTCTATCCTGGTTTTCATCATAACTTTCCTGTCACACATTCTCCATCTCTGTTGCTAACATGTCTTCGTCTTCTATTGATCTGTCTGTGGGTATACATCAGGGCTCTGTTCTGAGATCTCTCTTTCTCTCTACATACTATCATTTGGTGACCTCATCAACTCTTTGTGACAATCCTATAAATAACAAATACAAATATCAGGTCATGGGAATAAGTGATTTGGACATAAAAGTAACATTTCGGAAGTGTGGACAACTAATACATCTTGTAGATTGCCTTTACAGTGTGATGTCATTGATTCAGTAGATTGTGTGCAGACCAGGACTGCAGTACAGTGTCACTCACATGGATGACTTGCGTGGTAGAAGCTCAAGAACAAGGATGTCAAACTCCAGTCCTCGAGGGCAGCAAACAGGCCAGGTTTTCAGGATATCCCTACTGAAAACCTGGCCTGTTTGGGACCCTCGAGGACTGGAGTTTGACATGCATGCTCTAGAAGGAGCACAGCTGTGGGTGGGAGGTGGATTTGCTTTGCATCAAATGGTTTGGAGCAAGGTTTATTGTATGTATTATCATAATAACAATGCAATGCTTAACTTTTATTTCAGGAGGGATGACTGCAGAACAGAAGTGAATATTGAAGCCATGTGTTCCTTTTCTTGCAAAAGAGAAAATTTGAAGGACAGTTGAAGAGAAGGAAAATTACTACACAGAGACAGATAAGCAATGTGTATATTTCTCATTTACCATTTAGTATTTGTCGTTTTATTGACTCCACACAATCCGGCTGCTACGGGTTTCACATTGAATATTTTCATCTCTACTCTACCCCTTCCTGTGATCTGAACCATGCAAGTTTTCATTGATACAATACATCATGAGTAGAGTGTGGCTACAGTATGAAGTAAAGACCCAAGGACCACATCTACTACCATTCATAACAAGAACATGTGCAGTAGCGCACAGCTGCAGTTCTATGTGATTGTTATGAAAGGTTGAGGTGGTTCAATTCTATGAATCTGGAGTGGGATGGATCCTGTTTGCATCATATGGTTTCATCTAGGCCAGTAGATTATATAACTTTCAGTACAGGTTACACATGGCATCAGTATTAGTGATTTAAAGAGGAGGAAAGCTTCAATGTGGAGAACAAAGCCAAGTAATGTTGAAGTTACTCCTTTTACCATTTACTTGGTCAGTCTGTACTGTCTACTCCCCACACAGCTGCTAAGGATCTTCCATTTTAAATACTTTCACCTCCTATTCTGCACTGCTTTGCTGCCCATTATTCAGAGATGCGTTCCAGTCATGTTTACCACTCTGAATCTCTCTGCAGTCATTGGTTCAGCACATCATGGGTAGAGCATGGCTACAGATACAGCAAGCTATTATTATTTTACCGGCTGATCATCCATAATATTGCATTAAAACATAGAATATCACTTAATTTCCAAAAGATTCAGTGATGCTGATAATGCAGAATCTCACAACATTTCCCATCATAATGCCATAATGCACCAGTGGGAGAAATAATCCTTGCTATATCTGTACATTGTGTGACGTATTACCTCCATGACCATTGAGAGCAAGTACATCTTCTGTATAGAGCGGCTGTGTTATGATGCAGTTATTGATCATCATTGACATAATCACAAGAATCTTATGCAAAGGGAAATTGTCCGCAGCGAAGTGAGATTTCAGCCCCCAAACGTCTGTAATATTAATGCAATGTCTTACTTTTGTTGCAGTGAACACTGAAGAGACGGATCTACTACAACACTGTACAGGATGAGCATACGCTACAAGCAGCAAAATGATCTTGCAGTTGACAGTATGTTGTTCTGGTAATGTGCACAATTATTATTTATGGGCTACACACCACAGTGCTGGACATATTCTGTTAACTTCAACTCTACTCCTAACATGGAGATGTCTTCCTGGTGTTACTGATTCAGTACATCATATGCACAGTGTGGTTATGATATGATGGATTGATTTAATGAACCCACCAACCAATGATGACATCTGCATCATCTTCTGTAAAGTGCAGCTACAGCATGATATTATCAGCATTTGGTGCGGTATAATCAGAGGTATCTATGTGCTTTTGTGCCTGTTTTAAGTCCTCCAGCTTAACGCCCCTACACCTCCCACTACACAGGCATACTTACTTATGCATACACTGACATCTGGCATACCTACACACACCCCAGGGCCACTTCCTTCCCCTGATGTCAGGGAGAGGATGGGCATGCAGAGTGCAGTAAGTCTCCACGTTACTCTGGCCAACAGTCTTGGCCTACCTCCAGCATCTGTCACCCACAACATCTGTTCCCTCCTTGTAAAGTGCTGAACTATCTCACCTGGGTCAGTGCTATAGCTGATCACAGTGCCCGATCAGGATGTCACTGTGACAGGCAGCAGTGCAGATTGACCGGTCAATCAATGCAGTGCCGCAACATATGCACTAAATGAGATTTCCGTGCCCCCAGTCAGGTTACTCCCTGGGCAGTGACCCTGCTCACACCCTCCCCTAGTTCCACCTCTGATCACAATTATCTCTCTTGGAGAGTGTAGCAAATTGGAGTTGGGGGAATCTCACCTCTGCCATGCATGGTCACAATCTGGGCACAGGACCCAAATAGTGGGCAATGTGGCACTTCTTACAGTAGAGAATAAGTAACTTTATTCTTTACTTGTGTATTAAGGACCTTATTTGCATTAAATTCAGTCCACATGGGACCAAGACTTTCTGGCTTACTGAACAAAGTGGAATTGTTTCGTAGAGGGTGGAGAATTGTATTTTATCTGAAATTACCCCCTCTGCACAAAATACAAACAATTATACCCATACAAGTACCTTGTGGAAGTTGTTGCCCTCTATCTTCCTGTGGTCTCTCCCTGTTTCTCACCGTGCCTCCTCCCATTTCCTTGCACCTCTGCGTCTCCGCATATATCCCTATACTCAGAGCCGGCTCCGGTCAGTGACATGGGATGCCCAAATATGAGCATACCCATATATGGGCATCCATGCCACTGACCGGAGCCCGCTCTGTTGCGGATATGGAGAGAGACTGGGAGATTTACATCCCCTTATAATTCATATGGTGCATAGTACCGGCACGTATTGTTTTACCGGTACTGTGTACCTTCCTACTTTCACACTGGTACAGTATATGCTGCAGTGGGACTGAGAGGGATATATTGGTAACACATAGTCATTGTTGGGGGAATTCAATCCATTTTGAAAATAGTAATGAAATGTTTTTTACTTTTCTTTTTTTTCAGTAATGAAGAATGAAACATTTCTGTTAAAATTGAATTGGAGGTGAACTGGATTCATCATCAACTCTGCACCAGTGTGAATTGATGTTCTTTAATGTTCTGATAAGGTACATGCAACATCTCTTCCTCAACCCCTGCACCACTCTCTGCCTCTTGCCTCTCTCTCTCCACCTCCCTGCTAAGCGTATTAACCCATCTAATGTAATCCACATTCCATGTCTCACTTTACTCTTCACTTCTCACGTGCCCTCTGGAATGACTGCTCTCTGACTAACAAGGTCTATTTGTACATGACCTCTTCTGCTCTCATCCACCACCTCTCATTCCCCTCACCCCTGTCCTACTCGATACCTCAGCTTAATTGAACTCTCTCCTCTGACATCTACCCTTATCTCTAACCTCTCCTCACTTTCTGCTTAAACTAACTATCTTGTTAACTTTTACAAAGCTATCATCTCCTCCTCCCTCCTCCTCCTTCCTCCTCCCTCCTCCATTATATATATACCCCTTCTAGGCTCTGACACACTCATCCCTCTAAGGCCATGATTATCATGGGCACATGCTTGGTCGTCCACAGTGCGTGCGAGCGATGCAGAGCCGCCTCGGACCTCAGTGCAGGGATTGCTGCATACCCCCAGCATCTGTCACCCACAAACAATACACACACTAATACTCCCCACAATACACACTATAATACCTCCTCAATACTAATCTCCCCAATAATATTATAGCTCCAAACACAATATACACAACACCCTTACACAAGATACACAATCTAGTACTCTCCTCTGCACCTCTACACACAATATAATACTCCCACACACACAATATACACACTACCCTCCTACCCCCATAAAATACAACCAATAATACACACACACTTTGTGGATGTTGGGACCAGCTCCCGGCATGCACCAGTGAAAGAGAGAGGCCCGCAGAAGCTCGGAAGAACTCCCTCCATCCGTGCCTTCCTCCGTTTCACATCTTCTCCCTGTCTCTCTCCCTCCCTTTCCTTGCATCTCCCTGCGTCTTTACGTATACCCAGTCAGTGACGGCTCTGGTCACGTGATGCCTTAATATGGGCTTATCCATATATGTTCATCCACGTCACTAATGTGATGCCCGCACTGTTGCGGAGCTGGTACTTACGACGGGCACTTATTGTTTTATCAGTACTGCGTACCTGACTCTACCGGCCTACTTTCAACACTAGTACAATATGTGCTTCACTACGAGTGAGTGGGGAATATTGGCATCACACAGTCACTGTTGAATATGCCATTCAATCCATTTTGAAAATAGTAATGCAATGTGGTTTTGTTTTGTTTGCTTTTTGCAGTAATGAAGAATGGAAAAGTTATATTAAAATTAAATTGGAGGGGGACTAGATTCAGCATTTCATCATGAACTCTGCACTTGTGAGAATTTAACTTCTTGAATACCCTGACAGGTACACGCAACATTAAGACTATAATCTGCTGTGCAAGCTTTCGTGCTATACCTCCCCCTCAGGTTTTGATTTATACATTTGCTCCCTCAATTCATGTCCTCTAATATTTGAAAGCTCTCTCCTAGCATTTTCTCTTTACCACAGAACGTCATCCCAATGTAACCTCTCTTGTTCTTTCTGCTTGCTGTTTCCTCACTCCTCTGTTAAACTTTTCTAATTTCTCTAACTTCCACACTCCTGCTTTTATCCACATGTTCTCCTCTTTCCTTCCCCTACCTTTGCATGTGTCTACACACTGCACCATTTGTACAGACCTCTATTGCAGCTATTTCTGCACTGCTCAATGAAAAGCACTCTTTAATATCCTATTCTCTGTGCCCCCTCTCTCTGCGCCCCCTCTTTTGGCGCCTCCTCTCTCTGCGCCCCCTCTCTCTGCGCCTATCTGTCTCATTCTCTCTACGTCCCTCTCTCTCTACATAGAGCTATCTCTGTCTCTCTCTACACCTATCTCTGTGTCTCCTTCTATGTTTGCTGATGTGTGGGATATCTCTTATAATCTTGAACCTGCTCATATACACATCGGGCCTCCCTGCCTCTGCCTCCCTGCTAAGAGTGTTAACCTATCTAATGTAATCCACATTCCTTTCCTTACTTTTCTCTTCCCTTCTCCTATGCCATCTGGAATGTCCGTTCTCTGACTAACAAGGCTCTAGTTGTACATGACCTCTTCTGCTCTCATCATTCACAATCAGTCATTCCCCTCACCCCATCTTACCTGTCCCACTGATTTGCCTCTGCTTAATTAAACTCTCCTCTGACATCTACTCTAACCTCTCTGCTCTCTCTTTCCGCTTAAACTAACAATCTTATTAACTCTTACAATGCTATCCTCCTATCTATATGCCCCCTCTAGGCTCTGACACACTTGTCCCTCTAGCCCACACCCTTGGCTAAATTCCCAAACATGTTCATCACACTTCCACTCGCTGTTCTTAATGCCTATGAAGGAAATCACACAATTGATATTTGATTTTTCTACAGTAAAAATGTCTCCAGTCCTGTATAAAGCTGCTCTCTGGGGCCAAACCACACTACTTTTTTTTCACATTCATCAACACTCAAATTTAATTTACGCTGTCTTTTTTTCCCTGTATTTGACTCCCTCCACTAACCTTCTCCTCACACTTGCCATCCTTCCTTCACTTCTCCTCAAGCATTTGACTACTTCAGAGGCAAGGTGGATGCCACCCACAAGGAGATTCCTTCTGTCCCTTCCCCCTTCTCTCCTTCTACCTAATTCTCCTTCTGCATTTGACTCCTTTTCTTCTCTTACAGAGCTGGAAGCTAATCATCTTCTCTTCTCCCTCTACCACATGCCCTCTAGATCGTATCCCCTCACACCTTACTGCATCTCTTAGTCCCCACTCTCACCCACATCTTCAATTCCTCCCTATTCTCTGGCTCTTTACCCTCTTACTTTAAGCCTGTAGTGGTCACCCTTTTCTCAGAAACAACCTACACCCTATGTGCCTTACTAACTACCGCCCTGTATCCCTCCTGCTGTTTGTCTCCTAATTGCTAGAATGTCAACATTCTTAAATCACATTCCCTCCTGGATCCTTTACAACCTGCCTTTCGTACAGCTCGTTCTACAGACTGTGCTTAAAGCAAATTCCCAAGGTCACTTTTCCCTACTAATCCTACTTGATCTATCTGCTGCGTTTGATGCTCTCAATCACTCTCCTCCTTCATATTCTAAACTCTCTCTTGGTATCCGTAACACAGTTCTATCCTGGTTTTCATCATAACTTTCCTGTCACACATTCTCCATCTCTGTTGCTAACATGTCTTCGTCTTCTATTGATCTGTCTGTGGGTATACATCAGGGCTCTGTTCTGAGATCTCTCTTTCTCTCTACATACTATCATTTGGTGACCTCATCAACTCTTTGTGACAATCCTATAAATAACAAATACAAATATCAGGTCATGGGAATAAGTGATTTGGACATAAAAGTAACATTTCGGAAGTGTGGACAACTAATACATCTTGTAGATTGCCTTTACAGTGTGATGTCATTGATTCAGTAGATTGTGTGCAGACCAGGACTGCAGTACAGTGTCACTCACATGGATGACTTGCGTGGTAGAAGCTCAAGAACAAGGATGTCAAACTCCAGTCCTCGAGGGCAGCAAACAGGCCAGGTTTTCAGGATATCCCTACTGAAAACCTGGCCTGTTTGGGACCCTCGAGGACTGGAGTTTGACATGCATGCTCTAGAAGGAGCACAGCTTTGGGTGGGAGGTGGATTTGCTTTGCATCAAATGGTTTGGAGCAAGGTTTATTGTATGTATTATCATAATAACAATGCAATGCTTAACTTTTATTTCAGGAGGGATGACTGCAGAACAGAAGTGAATATTGAAGCCATGTGTTCCTTTTCTTGCAAAAGAGAAAATTTGAAGGACAGTTGAAGAGAAGGAAAATTACTACACAGAGACAGATAAGCAATGTGTATATTTCTCATTTACCATTTAGTATTTGTCGTTTTATTGACTCCACACAATCCGGCTGCTACGGGTTTCACATTGAATATTTTCATCTCTACTCTACCCCTTCCTGTGATCTGAACCATGCAAGTTTTCGTTGATTCAATACATCATGAGTAGAGGGTGGCTACAGTATGAAGTAAAGACCCAAGGACCACATCTACTACCATTCATAACAAGAATATGTGCAGTAGCGCACAGCTGCAGTTCTATGTGATTGTTATGAAAGGTTGAGGTGGTTCAATTCTATGAATCTGGAGTGGGATGGATCCTGTTTGCATCATATGGTTTCATCTAGGCCAGTAGATTATATAACTCTCAGTACAGGTTACACATGGCATCAGTATTAGTGATTTAAAGAGGAGGAAAGCTTCAATGTGGAGAACAAAGCCAAGTAATGTTGAAGTTACTCCTTTTACCATTTACTTGGTCAGTCTGTACTGTCTACTCCCCACACAGCTGCTAAGGATCTTCCATTTTAAATACTTTCACCTCCTATTCTGCACTGCTTTGCTGCCCATTATTCAGAGATGCGTTCCAGTCATGTTTACCACTCTGAATCTCTCTGCAGTCATTGGTTCAGCACATCATGGGTAGAGCATGGCTACAGATACAGCAAGCTATTATTATTTTACCGGCTGATCATCCATAATATTGCATTAAAACATAGAATATCACTTAATTTCCAAAAGATTCAGTGATGCTGATAATGCAGAATCTCACAACATTTCCCATCATAATGCCATAATGCACCAGTGGGAGAAATAATCCTTGCTATATCTGTACATTGTGTGACGTATTACCTCCATGACCATTGAGAGCAAGTACATCTTCTGTATAGAGCGGCTGTGTTATGATGCAGTTATTGATCATCATTGACATAATCACAAGAATCTTATGCAAAGGGAAATTGTCCGCAGCGAAGTGAGATTTCAGCCCCCAAACGTCTGTAATATTAATGCAATGTCTTACTTTTGTTGCAGTGAACACTGAAGAGACGGATCTACTACAACACTGTACAGGATGAGCATACGCTACAAGCAGCAAAATGATCTTGCAGTTGACAGTATGTTGTTCTGGTAATGTGCACAATTATTATTTATGGGCTACACACCACAGTGCTGGACATATTCTGTTAACTTCAACTCTACTCCTAACATGGAGATGTCTTCCTGGTGTTACTGATTCAGTACATCATATGCACAGTGTGGTTATGATATGATGGATTGATTTAATGAACCCACCAACCAATGATGACATCTGCATCATCTTCTGTAAAGTGCAGCTACAGCATGATATTATCAGCATTTGGTGCGGTATAATCAGAGGTATCTATGTGCTTTTGTGCCTGTTTTAAGTCCTCCAGCTTAACGCCCCTACACCTCCCACTACACAGGCATACTTACTTATGCATACACTGACATCTGGCATACCTACACACACCCCAGGGCCACTTCCTTCCCCTGATGTCAGGGAGAGGATGGGCATGCAGAGTGCAGTAAGTCTCCACGTTACTCTGGCCAACAGTCTTGGCCTACCTCCAGCATCTGTCACCCACAACATCTGTTCCCTCCTTGTAAAGTGCTGAACTATCTCACCTGGGTCAGTGCTATAGCTGATCACAGTGCCCGATCAGGATGTCACTGTGACAGGCAGCAGTGCAGATTGACCGGTCAATCAATGCAGTGCCGCAACATATGCACTAAATGAGATTTCCGTGCCCCCAGTCAGGTTACTCCCTGGGCAGTGACCCTGCTCACACCCTCCCCTAGTTCCACCTCTGATCACAATTATCTCTCTTGGAGAGTGTAGCAAATTGGAGTTGGGGGAATCTCACCTCTGCCATGCATGGTCACAATCTGGGCACAGGACCCAAATAGTGGGCAATGTGGCACTTCTTACAGTAGAGAATAAGTAACTTTATTCTTTACTTGTGTATTAAGGACCTTATTTGCATTAAATTCAGTCCACATGGGACCAAGACTTTCTGGCTTACTGAACAAAGTGGAATTGTTTCGTAGAGGGTGGAGAATTGTATTTTATCTGAAATTACCCCCTCTGCACAAAATACAAACAATTCTACCCATACAAGTACCTTGTGGAAGTTGTTGCCCTCTATCTTCCTGTGGTCTCTCCCTGTTTCTCACCGTGCCTCCTCCCATTTCCTTGCACCTCTGCGTCTCCGCATATATCCCTATACTCAGAGCCGGCTCCGGTCAGTGACATGGGATGCCCAAATATGAGCATACCCATATATGGGCATCCATGCCACTGACCGGAGCCCGCTCTGTTGCGGATATGGAGAGAGACTGGGAGATTTACATCCCCTTATAATTCATATGGTGCATAGTACCGGCACGTATTGTTTTACCGGTACTGTGTACCTTCCTACTTTCACACTGGTACAGTATATGCTGCAGTGGGACTGAGAGGGATATATTGGTAACACATAGTCATTGTTGGGGGAATTCAATCCATTTTGAAAATAGTAATGAAATGTTTTTTACTTTTCTTTTTTTTCAGTAATGAAGAATGAAACATTTCTGTTAAAATTGAATTGGAGGTGAACTGGATTCATCATCAACTCTGCACCAGTGTGAATTGATGTTCTTTAATGTTCTGATAAGGTACATGCAACATCTCTTCCTCAACCCCTGCACCACTCTCTGCCTCTTGCCTCTCTCTCTCCACCTCCCTGCTAAGCGTATTAACCCATCTAATGTAATCCACATTCCATGTCTCACTTTACTCTTCACTTCTCACGTGCCCTCTGGAATGACTGCTCTCTGACTAACAAGGTCTATTTGTACATGACCTCTTCTGCTCTCATCCACCACCTCTCATTCCCCTCACCCCTGTCCTACTCGATACCTCAGCTTAATTGAACTCTCTCCTCTGACATATACCCTTATCTCTAACCTCTCCTCACTTTCTGCTTAAACTAACTATCTTGTTAACTTTTACAATGCTATCATCTCCTCCTCCCTCCTCCTACTTCCTCCACCCTCCTCCATTATATATATACCCCTTCTAGGCTCTGACACACTCATCCCTCTAAGGCCATGATTATCATGGGCACATGCTTGGTCGTCCACAGTGCGTGCGAGCGATGCAGAGCCGCCTCGGACCTCAGTGCAGGGATTGCTGCATACCCCCAGCATCTGTCACCCACAAACAATACACACACTAATACTCCCCACAATACACACTATAATACCTCCTCAATACTAATCTCCCCAATAATATTATAGCTCCAAACACAATATACACAACACCCTTACACAAGATACACAATCTAGTACTCTCCTCTGCACCTCTACACACAATATAATACTCCCACACACACAATATACACACTACCCTCCTACCCCCATAAAATACAACCAATAATACACACACACTTTGTGGATGTTGGGACCAGCTCCCGGCATGCACCAGTGAAAGAGAGAGGCCCGCAGAAGCTCGGAAGAACTCCCTCCATCCGTGCCTTCCTCCATTTCACATCTTCTCCCTGTCTCTCTCCCTCCCTTTCCTTGCATCTCCCTGCGTCTTTACGTATACCCAGTCAGTGACGGCTCTGGTCACGTGATGCCTTAATATGGGCTTATCCATATATGTTCATCCACGTCACTAATGTGATGCCCGCACTGTTGCGGAGCTGGTACTTACGACGGGCACTTATTGTTTTATCAGTACTGCGTACCTGACTCTACCGGCCTACTTTCAACACTAGTACAATATGTGCTTCACTACGAGTGAGTGGGGAATATTGGCATCACACAGTCACTGTTGAATATGCCATTCAATCCATTTTGAAAATAGTAATGCAATGTGGTTTTGTTTTGTTTGCTTTTTGCAGTAATGAAGAATGGAAAAGTTATATTAAAATTAAATTGGAGGGGGACTAGATTCAGCATTTCATCATGAACTCTGCACTTGTGAGAATTTAACTTCTTGAATACCCTGACAGGTACACGCAACATTAAGACTATAATCTGCTGTGCAAGCTTTCGTGCTATACCTCCCCCTCAGGTTTTGATTTATACATTTGCTCCCTCAATTCATGTCCTCTAATATTTGAAAGCTCTCTCCTAGCATTTTCTCTTTACCACAGAACGTCATCCCAATGTAACCTCTCTCTTGTTCTTTCTGCTTGCTGTTTCCTCACTCCTCTGTTAAACTTTTCTAATTTCTCTAACTTCCACACTCCTGCTTTTATCCACATGTTCTCCTCTTTCCTTCCCCTACCTTTGCATGTGTCTACACACTGCACCATTTGTACAGACCTCTATTGCAGCTATTTCTGCACTGCTCAATGAAAAGCACTCTTTAATATCCTATTCTCTGTGCCCCCTCTCTCTGCGCCCCCTCTTTTGGCGCCTCCTCTCTCTGCGCCCCCTCTCTCTGCGCCTATCTGTCTCATTCTCTCTACGTCCCTCTCTCTCTACATAGAGCTATCTCTGTCTCTCTCTACACCTATCTCTGTGTCTCCTTCTATGTTTGCTGATGTGTGGGATATCTCTTATAATCTTGAACCTGCTCATATACACATCGGGCCTCCCTGCCTCTGCCTCCCTGCTAAGAGTGTTAACCTATCTAATGTAATCCACATTCCTTTCCTTACTTTTCTCTTCCCTTCTCCTATGCCATCTGGAATGTCCGTTCTCTGACTAACAAGGCTCTAGTTGTACATGACCTCTTCTGCTCTCATCATTCACAATCAGTCATTCCCCTCACCCCATCTTACCTGTCCCACTGATTTGCCTCTGCTTAATTAAACTCTCCTCTGACATCTACTCTAACCTCTCTGCTCTCTCTCTCTTTCCGCTTAAACTAACAATCTTATTAACTCTTACAATGCTATCCTCCTATCTATATGCCCCCTCTAGGCTCTGACACACTTGTCCCTCTAGCCCACACCCTTGGCTAAATTCCCAAACATGTTCATCACACTTCCACTCGCTGTTCTTAATGCCTATGAAGGAAATCACACAATTGATATTTGATTTTTCTACAGTAAAAATGTCTCCAGTCCTGTATAAAGCTGCTCTCTGGGGCCAAACCACACTACTTTTTTTTCACATTCATCAACACTCAAATTTAATTTACGCTGTCTTTTTTTCCCTGTATTTGACTCCCTCCACTAACCTTCTCCTCACACTTGCCATCCTTCCTTCACTTCTCCTCAAGCATTTGACTACTTCAGAGGCAAGGTGGATGCCACCCACAAGGAGATTCCTTCTGTCCCTTCCCCCTTCTCTCCTTCTACCTAATTCTCCTTCTGCATTTGACTCCTTTTCTTCTCTTACAGAGCTGGAAGCTAATCATCTTCTCTTCTCCCTCTACCACATGCCCTCTAGATCGTATCCCCTCACACCTTACTGCATCTCTTAGTCCCCACTCTCACCCACATCTTCAATTCCTCCCTATTCTCTGGCTCTTTACCCTCTTACTTTAAGCCTGTAGTGGTCACCCTTTTCTCAGAAACAACCTACACCCTATGTGCCTTACTAACTACCGCCCTGTATCCCTCCTGCTGTTTGTCTCCTAATTGCTAGAATGTCAACATTCTTAAATCACATGCCCTCCTGGATCCTTTACAACCTGCCTTTCGTACAGCTCGTTCTACAGACTGTGCTTAAAGCAAATTCCCAAGGTCACTTTTCCCTACTAATCCTACTTGATCTATCTGCTGCGTTTGATGCTCTCAATCACTCTCCTCCTTCATATTCTAAACTCTCTCTTGGTATCCGTAACACAGTTCTATCCTGGTTTTCATCATAACTTTCCTGTCACACATTCTCCATCTCTGTTGCTAACATGTCTTCGTCTTCTATTGATCTGTTTGTGGGTATACATCAGGGCTCTGTTCTGAGATCTCTCTTTCTCTCTACATACTATCATTTGGTGACCTCATCAACTCTTTGTGACAATCCTATAAATAACAAATACAAATATCAGGTCATGGGAATAAGTGATTTGGACATAAAAGTAACATTTCGGAAGTGTGGACAACTAATACATCTTGTAGATTGCCTTTACAGTGTGATGTCATTGATTCAGTAGATTGTGTGCAGACCAGGACTGCAGTACAGTGTCACTCACATGGATGACTTGCGTGGTAGAAGCTCAAGAACAAGGATGTCAAACTCCAGTCCTCGAGGGCAGCAAACAGGCCAGGTTTTCAGGATATCCCTACTGAAAACCTGGCCTGTTTGGGACCCTCGAGGACTGGAGTTTGACATGCATGCTCTAGAAGGAGCACAGCTGTGGGTGGGAGGTGGATTTGCTTTGCATCAAATGGTTTGGAGCAAGGTTTATTGTATGTATTATCATAATAACAATGCAATGCTTAACTTTTATTTCAGGAGGGATGACTGCAGAACAGAAGTGAATATTGAAGCCATGTGTTCCTTTTCTTGCAAAAGAGAAAATTTGAAGGACAGTTGAAGAGAAGGAAAATTACTACACAGAGACAGATAAGCAATGTGTATATTTCTCATTTACCATTTAGTATTTGTCGTTTTATTGACTCCACACAATCCGGCTGCTACGGGTTTCACATTGAATATTTTCATCTCTACTCTACCCCTTCCTGTGATCTGAACCATGCAAGTTTTCGTTGATTCAATACATCATGAGTAGAGGGTGGCTACAGTATGAAGTAAAGACCCAAGGACCACATCTACTACCATTCATAACAAGAACATGTGCAGTAGCGCACAGCTGCAGTTCTATGTGATTGTTATGAAAGGTTGAGGTGGTTCAATTCTATGAATCTGGAGTGGGATGGATCCTGTTTGCATCATATGGTTTCATCTAGGCCAGTAGATTATATAACTCTCAGTACAGGTTACACATGGCATCAGTATTAGTGATTTAAAGAGGAGGAAAGCTTCAATGTGGAGAACAAAGCCAAGTAATGTTGAAGTTACTCCTTTTACCATTTACTTGGTCAGTCTGTACTGTCTACTCTCCACACAGCTGCTAAGGATCTTCCATTTTAAATACTTTCACCTCCTATTCTGCACTGCTTTGCTGCCCATTATTCAGAGATGCGTTCCAGTCATGTTTAGCACTCTGAATCTCTCTGCAGTCATTGGTTCAGCACATCATGGGTAGAGCATGGCTACAGATACAGCAAGCTATTATTATTTTACCGGCTGATCACCCATAATATTGCATTAAAACATAGAATATCACTTAATTTCCAAAAGATTCAGTGATGCTGATAATGCAGAATCTCACAACATTTCCCATCATAATGCCATAATGCACAAGTGGGAGAAATAATCCTTGCTATATCTGTACATTGTGTGACGTATTACCTCAATGACCAATGAGAGCAAGTACATCTTCTGTATAGAGCGGCTGTGTTATGATGCAGTTATTGATCATCATTGACATAATCACAAGAATCTTATGCAAAGGGAAATTGTCCGCAGCGAAGTGAGATTTCAGCCCCCAAACGTCTGTAATATTAATGCAATGTCTTACTTTTGTTGCAGTGAACACTGAAGAGACGGATCTACTACAACACTGTACAGGATGAGCATACGCTACAAGCAGCAAAATGATCTTGCAGTTGACAGTATGTTGTTCTGGTAATGTGCACAATTATTATTTATGGGCTACACACCACAGTGCTGGACATATTCTGTTAACTTCAACTCTACTCCTAACATGGAGATGTCTTCCTGGTGTTACTGATTCAGTACATCATATGCACAGTGTGGTTATGATATGATGGATTGATTTAATGAACCCACCAACCAATGATGACATCTGCATCATCTTCTGTAAAGTGCAGCTACAGCATGATATTATCAGCATTTGGTGCGGTATAATCAGAGGTATCTATGTGCTTTTGTGCCTGTTTTAAGTCCTCCAGCTTAACGCCCCTACACCTCCCACTACACAGGCATACTTACTTATGCATACACTGACATCTGGCATACCTACACACACCCCAGGGCCACTTCCTTCCCCTGATGTCAGGGAGAGGATGGGCATGCAGGGTGCAGTAAGTCTCCACGTTACTCTGGCCAACAGTCTTGGCCTACCTCCAGCATCTGTCACCCACAACATCTGTTCCCTCCTTGTAAAGTGCTGAACTATCTCACCTGGGTCAGTGCTATAGCTGATCACAGTGCCCGATCAGGATGTCACTGTGACAGGCAGCAGTGCAGATTGACCGGTCAATCAATGCAGTGCCGCAACATATGCACTAAATGAGATTTCCGTGCCCCCAGTCAGGTTACTCCCTGGGCAGTGACCCTGCTCACACCCTCCCCTAGTTCCACCTCTGATCACAATTATCTCTCTTGGAGAGTGTAGCAAATTGGAGTTGGGGGAATCTCACCTCTGCCATGCATGGTCACAATCTGGGCACAGGACCCAAATAGTGGGCAATGTGGCACTTCTTACAGTAGAGAATAAGTAACTTTATTCTTTACTTGTGTATTAAGGACCTTATTTGCATTAAATTCAGTCCACATGGGACCAAGACTTTCTGGCTTACTGAACAAAGTGGAATTGTTTTGTAGAGGGTGGAGAATTGTATTTTATCTGAAATTACCCCCTCTGCACAAAATACAAACAATTCTACCCATACAAGTACCTTGTGGAAGTTGTTGCCCTCTATCTTCCTGTGGTCTCTCCCTGTTTCTCACCGTGCCTCCTCCCATTTCCTTGCACCTCTGCGTCTCCGCATATATCCCTATACTCAGAGCCGGCTCCGGTCAGTGACATGGGATGCCCAAATATGAGCATACCCATATATGGGCATCCATGCCACTGACCGGAGCCCGCTCTGTTGCGGATATGGAGAGAGACTGGGAGATTTACATCCCCTTATAATTCATATGGTGCATAGTACCGGCACGTATTGTTTTACCGGTACTGTGTACCTTCCTACTTTCACACTGGTACAGTATATGCTGCAGTGGGACTGAGAGGGATATATTGGTAACACATAGTCATTGTTGGGGGAATTCAATCCATTTTGAAAATAGTAATGAAATGTTTTTTACTTTTCTTTTTTTTCAGTAATGAAGAATGAAACATTTCTGTTAAAATTGAATTGGAGGTGAACTGGATTCATCATCAACTCTGCACCAGTGTGAATTGATGTTCTTTAATGTTCTGATAAGGTACATGCAACATCTCTTCCTCAACCCCTGCACCACTCTCTGCCTCTTGCCTCTCTCTCTCCACCTCCCTGCTAAGCGTATTAACCCATCTAATGTAATCCACATTCCATGTCTCACTTTACTCTTCACTTCTCACGTGCCCTCTGGAATGACTGCTCTCTGACTAACAAGGTCTATTTGTACATGACCTCTTCTGCTCTCATCATCCACCACCTCTCATTCCCCTCACCCCTGTCCTACTCGATACCTCAGCTTAATTGAACTCTCTCCTCTGACATCTACCCTTATCTCTAACCTCTCCTCACTTTCTGCTTAAACTAACTATCTTGTTAACTCTTACAATGCTATCATCTCCTCCTCCCTCCTCCTCCATCATCTATATGCCCCTTCTAGGCTCTGACACACTCATCCCTCTAAGGCCGTGATTATCATGGGCACACGCTTGGTCGTCCACAGTGCGTGCGAGCGATGCAGGGCCTCCCCGTCGCCTCGGACCTCAGTGCAGGGATTGCTGGAGCGACAGGCATGCGCTAACTTTGCCTTCTGTTGCGTGCTTACTATAGACGCAGCCTAACCCATGCATTGGTTTAATTCACAAGCACGCTCTCATCACACTTCATCACATCACACTGCTGCTCTTAACACCTATGGAGGAAATCTCACAGTCTGATTTTCTACACTAAACCTTTGTCCTGTTCTGTAAAACTCTGCTCCTTTTTTTAAGGTCAAACACTACTTTTTCCTCACTCATCAACACTCCAATTTCATTCACACTGTCTTCTATGTATTTGAGTCCCACCACTGACTTTCTCCTCCCACTTAACAACCATCCTTTATTTCTCCTCAAGCCTTTGCTCACTTGAGGCAAGGTGGATGCCATCCACAAGTAGATTCGTTCTCTCCCTTCCCCCTCTCTCTTTTTCTATCTAGATCTCATTGCACTCTTGACTCCTTTTCTCCTGTCACAAAGCTGGAACCTGATCTTCTCTTCTCCCTCTACCACATGCCCTCTCAATCCTATATTCTCACTCTCACCCACATCTTCAATTCCTCCATATCCTTTGGCTCTTTCAACTCTTCCTTTTAAGCATGCAGTGGTCACCCCTATTCTCAAAAATAACCTTGACCTTGTGTGAATTTCTAACTATCGCCCTGTATCCGTCCTACCATTTGCCTCCTAATTGCTAGAACGTCTTGTGATCTCCCGTTTGATCAACATTCTTAAATCACATGCTCCTCTGGGCCCTTCACAATCTGCCTTTCCCAATGTAACCAATTATGTACATAAAGAAAATTCCCAAGGTCCATTTTACTTACTAATCCTGCTTGATCTCTCTTCTGCTTTTGATACTGTCAATCACTCTTCTCATTCATATTCTAAACTCTTTCTTCGTATCCGCAGCAAACTTATATCCTGGTTTTCATCATACTTCTCCATCACACATTCTCCATCTCTGTTGCTAACGTGTCTTTGTCTCCTGTTGTTTTGTCTGTTGGTATACCTCAGGACTCTGTTCTGGGACCTCTCTCACTACATACTATCACTAGTTGACCTTATCAACTATTTTGTCCCTTGATATCATCTCTATGCAGATGATACACACACCTATCCACCCTACCGTCACTCCTGCAATTTAGTTCCTAGTTTCGGGTCGCCTCCTGGCTATATCCTCCATGGATGACACTCTTCTGCCTTAAACCTAATGTCTAAAACTGAGCTCCTCATATTTCCCCCTAAATCTGGCCTAATATCACCTTTCTCCATCGCAGTAAACAGTACTACCATCATCCTGTCATGAAAGCACATTGCCTAGGAGTAACATTTGACTCTTCCCTTTCCATCTTCATTCACGACACTGGCTAAAGTTTGTCGATTCTTTCTCTGTAATATTTCCAAGATTTGCCCTTTTCTCTGTCAATCTACTGCTAAAACGCCAATGCATGCCCTTATCGTATGGGTTAACATACTGCTAACAGGGCTCCCTGCTTCACAACTTTCTCATTTGCAATCTATCCAAAACTCTGCTGCTTGAATAATTTCCCTTTCTCCCACAACAGTATCTGCTCATCTCCTCCTCCTCCTTAAATCCCTCTCCTTGCTTCCCATCAAGTTTCAGATCACCTACAAAGTTCTCCTCCTTACCTTTTTGTTAAGGTTCTCTATTAGTGGTGTACCGAGTACCCGGCGTTACCCGACACATTTCCAGCTACCCGGACATTACTCGAAACCGGCCACTGAGAAGTGGACTTGGCCGGGTAATACCCGGCGTCGGGTAATGTCAGGGCAGCTGGAAATAATCTTTTATACTTACCTTTCCTAAGACATCTAGGATCAGCAGCAGCAGTCCTCTGATGTTGGCAGCATCAGAGGTGTCTTCACCTGGCGGGGGGAGCTGCAGGAATCACTTCCACAGCACCGAAGCAGGTAAGCTGTGTCTGTGAGCCTGCAGCTCCCCCGCCGGCTGAAGACACCACAGATGCTGCCACCGTCACAGGACTGCTGCTGATCCTAGATGTCACCGCCACCCGGAAGGTAAGTGCCAAACCGTGTACCCGACCGGGTAGAACCTTTCATTTTGGCCGGGTACCCGTTACCCATTTTTTTATAGTTGAGGACCCAGTCCAACACTATTCTCTATTCATCTGCTCCTTCCTACATATCATCTTTGGTCTCGTTATGCCCTTCCTCGTCTCCTAAGCTCTACTAATAACTGTCTCCATTATACTTCTTACACCTCTACTGCGCACTCGCTCTCTTGCCTGAAACCCTTTCCCATCAATTTACCTGTGAAACTCACACACACTCAGTATATGCCAACATACCCTCTTCCACCCACATTTAAGATCAACCTTAAAATTCACAACTTAAATGAAGCATTTCAATAGCTTTTACTCGTTGCTACTGTCACTCATTCAGTCACTAACTATTGTTCCCAAGAAGTGCTTTATACTACAAGTACCCACCATTAAGGACAAGCATTGTCATCTACTGCACTTGTTCCCCCACCTGTTGTCTCTCTGTAAGTCTCCTTACATTTCTCTTAGATTGTAAACTACCCAGGACAGGGATTTACTTTCCTATTGTCTGTTTTTGTTTGTTGAACTTATTGTATAATAATTTCCTGTACTTTTTGGTCTCTCTTGTAAAGCGCTGAGTACACAATGGGTGGTATATAAATAGAGATATATGCAGAGTCTAGAGACAAGGCACACGTGTATAGGTAGCTACAGTTTATCCGGGACCGTATGCATCCTTGAAGTGCCTGTCCCAGTTATTTTCTATTGATTGCAATGTAGGAGTGTCTGTCCTGTCTTATTTTTTTTATTATTATTATTATTATTATTATTATATATACATAGATATATACAAAGATTGTTTCCTGTCGTTAGCATGACATTGTGTGACACAGTGTGATGTCATTGATTCAGTAGATTGTGTGCAGACCGGGACTGCAGTACAGTTTCACTGACATGAATAACTTGTGTGGTAGAAGCTCTAGAAGGAGCACAGCTGTGGGAGGGAGGTGGATTTGCTTTGTATCACATGGTTTGGAGCAAGGTTCATTGTATGTATCGTCAATAATAATTATAATAATAATAATGCAATGCTTAACTTTTTTATTTCAAGAGGAAAGACTGCAGAACAGAAGTGAATATTGAAGCCATGTGTTCATTTTCTTGCAAAATAGAAAATTGAAGGACAGTTGAAGAGGAGGAAAATGACTACACAGAGACAGATAAGCAATGTGTATATTTCTCATTTAGTATTTGTCGTTTTATTGACTCCAAAAAATCCGGCTGCTAAGGGTTTCGCATTGGACATATTCACCTCTACTCCACCCCTTCCTGTGATCTGTACCATGCAGATTTTTGTTGATTCAATACATCATGAATAGAGTGTGGCTACAGTATGAAGTACTGACCCAAGGACCACATCTACTACCATTCATAACAAGAACATGTGCAGTAGCGCACTGCTGCAGTTCTATGTTATTGCTATGAAAGGTTGAGGTGGTGCAATCATATGAATCTTGAGTGGGAGGGATCCTGTTTGCATCATTTAATTTGATCTAGGCCAGTAGAGTATATAACTCTCAGTACAGGTTACATATGGCATCAGTATTAGTGATTTAAAGAACAGAAAAACAGGAGTGGAGAACAAAACCAAGTAATGTTGAAGTTACTACTTTTTACTATTTACTTGGTCAGTCTGTACTGTCTACTCCCCACACAGCTGCTAAGGGTTTCCATTTGAGATACATTCACCTTCTACTCTGCACTACTGTGCTACCCTCTATTCAGAGATGAGTTCAAGTCATGTTTACCACTCTAAATCGCTCTGCAGTCATTGATTCAGCACATCATGGGTAGAGCATGGCTATAGATACAGCAAGCTTTATTTTACCCTAATATTGCATTAAAAAATAGAATATCACTCAGTTTCCTACAGATTTACTGATGCTGATAATGCAGAATCTCACCCTCCCATCATAATACACCAGAGGAAGAAATAATCCTTGCTATATATGTACATTGTGTGACATATTGCCTCCATGACCATTGATGGCAAATACATATTCTGTATAGAGCAGCTGTGTTATGATGTAGTTGTTATTGATCATCATTGAGATATAATCACAAGAATCTTATGCAAAGGGAAACTGTCATTAGCATAGTGGGATTTCAGCCCCCAAACTTCTGTAATATTAATGCAATGTCTTACTTTTATTGCAGTGAACACCGAAGAGACGGATCTACTACAACACTGCACAGGACAAGAGTATACACTACAAGCAGCAAAATGATCATGAAGTTGACAATATGTTGTTCTGGTAATGTGCACAATTATTATGTATGGGCTCCACACCACAGTGCTGGACATATTTTGTTAA
Organism: Ascaphus truei; assembly: GCF_040206685.1. Classification (NCBI taxonomy): domain Eukaryota; kingdom Metazoa; phylum Chordata; class Amphibia; order Anura; family Ascaphidae; genus Ascaphus; species Ascaphus truei. The sequence goes on along the minus strand of NW_027454438.1, from coordinate 38,379 downwards.
CTTCAACACTACCCCTACCATGGAGATGTCTTCCTGTGATTGGTGTTACTGATTCAGTACATCATATGCACAGTGTGGCTATTATATGATGGATTGATTTAATGAACCCACCAAACACTGATGACATCTGTATCATCTTCTGTAAAGTGCATCTACAGCAGGATATTATCAGCATTTGGGGTGATATAATCAGAGGCATCTATGTGCTTTTGTGCTGGGTAAAGTCCTCCAGCTGAACCGCCCCCTGCCCCCCACCCCCCTACACCTCCTGCCACACAGGCAAACTTACTTACACACACAGCACACTTACTTATGCACACTGACACTTGGCATACCTACACACACACACCCCACAGCCACTGGCATGCATGCAGAGTCCTGGGCATGCAGGATGGGCATGCAGAGTACAGAATATCTCCACCTTGCTCTGGCCCGTACTCTTGGCCTACCCCCAGCATCTGTCACCCACAACCTCTGTTCCCTCCCTGTAAATTGCTGCACTAACACACCTTGGTCAGCGCTGCAACCGATCACAGCACCGGATCATGTCACTGTGATAGGAAGCAGTGCTAATTGACCGGTCAATCAATGCCACGTGGCAACATACGCACCAAAAGAGATTTCCATGCCCCCTGACAGGCTACTCCCTGGGCAGTGACCCTGCTCATCTTCCACCTCTGATCACAATATTCTCTCTTGGAGAGTGTAGCAAATTGGAGTTGGGGGAATTTCACCTCTGCAGTGCATGTAGAGTCCTGTATGCAGAGTACAGAAAGTCTCCACCTTAGTCTGGCCCGTACTCTTGGCCTACCCACAGCATCTGTCACCCACAAATAATACATACACTAATACTCCCCACAATACACACTTTAATACCTCCTCAATAATAATCTCCCCAATAATATTATAGTCTTAAACACAATATACACAATACCCCCTAACACAAGATACCCAATCTAACACTCTCCTCTGCACCTCAACATAATATACACACTATAATACCCTACACACAATATAATACTCCCACACACACACACAATATACACACTATCCTCCTACCGCCATAAAACACAACCAATAATACACACACACTTTGTGGATGTTGGGACCAGCTCCTTGCATGCAACAGTGAAAGAGAGAGGCCTGCCATCCGTGCCTCCCTCCGTTTCCCATCTTCTCCCTGTCTCTCTCCCTCCCTTTCTTTGCATCTCCCTGCATCTTTGCGTATACCCAGTCAGTGACGGCTCCGGTCACGTGATGCCTTAATATGGGCTTATCCATATATCTGTTGCAGAGATGGAGAGAGACCTGGAGATTTTACATTTCCTTATAATTCATATTGGTACTTAGTACGGGCACTTATTGTTTTATCAGTACTGGGTACCTGACCGTACTGGCCTACGAGTGAGAAGGCAATATTGGCATCACACAGTTACTGTTGAATATGTCATTCAATCCATTTTGAAAATAGTAATGCAATGTGGTTTTGTTTTGTTTGCTTTTTGCAGTAATGAAGAATGAAAAAGTTATATTAAAATTAAATTGGAGGGGAACTGGATTCAGCATTTCTTCATGAACTCTGCACTTGTGAGCATTGACCTTCTTGAGTGCCCTGACAGGTACACGCAACTTTAAGACTATAATCTTCATCAACTGCTGTGCAAGCTTTCGTGCTATACCTCCCCCTCCGGTTTTGATTTATACATTTGCTCTCTCAATTCATGTCCTCTAATATCTGGAGGCTCTCTCCTAGCATTTCTCTCTACCACAGCACGTCATCCCAATGTAACCTCTCTCTTGTTCTTTCTGTTTACTGTTTCCTCACTCCTCTGTAAAACTTTTCTAATTTCTCTAACTTCCACACTCCTGCTTTTATCCACATGTTCTCCTCTTTCCTTCCCCTACCTTTGCATGTGTCTACACAAAGCACCATTTGTACAGACCTCTATTGCAGCTATTTCTGCACTGCTCAATGAAATGCACTCCTGCACATCCTATTCTCTTCCACCTTCCCTCATTCTCTACGCCCCCCTCTCAAAGCCCCCTCTCTCTATGTCTCCTCTCTCTACGCCTATCTGTCTCATTCTCTTGACGCCCTTCTCTCTCTACATATCCCTATCTCTGTCTCTCTCTACACCTATCTCTGTGTCTCCTTCTATGCTCGCTGATGTTGGGGGATATCTCTTATAATCTTGGACCGGCTCATATACACATCAGGCCTCCCTACTAAGAGTGTTAACCTATCTAATGTAATCCACATTCCTTTCCTTACTTTTCTCTTCCCTTCTCCTGTGCCCTCTGGAATGTCCACTCTTACTAACAAGGCTCTAGTTGTACATAACCTCTTCTGCTCTCATCAGTCACAATCAGTCATTCCCCTCACCGCATCTTACCTGTCCCACTGATTTGCCTCTGCTTAATTAAACTCTCCTCTGACATCTACTCTAACCTCTCTTCTCTCTTCTCTCTCTTTCTTTCTGCTTAAACTAACAATCTTATTAACTCTTACAATGCTATCCTCCTATCTATATGCCCCCTATAGGCTCTGACACACTCATCCCTCTAACCCACACCTTTGGCTAAATTCCCAAACACACTCATCACACTTCCACTCGCTGTTCTTAATACCTACGGAGGAAATCTCACACTTTGTTTGATTTTTCTACAGTAAAAATGTCTCCTGTCCTGTATAAAGCTGCTCTCTAGGGCTAAATACACTACTTTTTTCCACACTCATCAACACTCAAATTTAATTTACGCTGTTTTTTTTCTCTGTATTTGACTCCCTCCACTGACCTTCTCCTCCCACTTGCCATCCTTCCTTCACTTCTCCTCAAGCATTTGACTACTTCAGAGGCAAGGTGGATGCCACCCAAAAGGAGATTCCTTCTGTCCCTTCCCCCTTCTCTCCTTCTACCCAAATCTCCTTCTGCACTTGACTCCTTTTCTTCTCTTACAGAGCTGGAAGCTAATCATCTTCTATTCTCCCTCTACCACATGCCCTCTAGATCGTATCCCCTCACACCTTACTGCATCTCTTAGTCCCCACTCTCACCCACATCTTCAATTTCTCCCTATTCTCTGGATTTTTGCCCTCTTACTTTAAGCCTGTAGCGGTCACCCTTTTGTCAGAAACAAACTACACCCTATGTGCCTTACTAACTACCGCTCTGTATCCCTCATGCTGTTTGCCTTCTAATTGCTAGTGTCAACATTCTTAAATCACATGCCCTCCTGGATCCTTTACAACCTGCCTTTCGTACAGCACGTTCTACAGACTGTGCTTAAAGCTAATTCCCAAGGTTTTTCCCTACTAATCCTACTTGATCTATCGGCTGCGTTTGATGCTCTCAATCACTCTCCTCCTTCATATTCTAAACTCTCTCTTGGTATCAGTAACAAAGTTCTATCCTGGTTTTCATCATAACTTTCCTGTCACACATTCTCCATCTCTGTTGCTAACATGTCTTCGTCTTCTATTGATCTGTCTGTGGGTATACATCAGGGCTCTGTTCTGAGATCTCTCTTTCTCTCTACATACTATCATTTGGTGACTTCATCAATGCTTTTGGCCTTAGATATAATCTCTATGCGGATGATACACACACAAATCTATCCACCCCTGTTCTCACTCCTGCAATCCAGTCCCTACTCTTGGGTTGTCTCCTGGCTATATGCTCATGGATGGCACTCCACTGCCTTAAACTTAATGTCTAACACTGGGCTCATATTATCCCCTTTCTCCATCACAGTAAACAGTACTACCATCTATCTTGTCATCAAACATGTTGCATAGGAGTAACATTTGGCTCTTCAATTCCATCTCCATTCACATGCACGGCTATGGGTAAAATGTGTTGCCTCTTTCTCTGTAATATTGCCAAGATCTTCCCTTTCCCCTCTCAACCTACTGCTAAAACTCCAATGTATACTGTTATCCTATAGGTTATTTTAACATACTACTAACAGGCCTCCATGCTTCACAACTTTCTCCTATGCAAAACTCTGCTGCTTGAATTATCTCACTTTCTCCCACAACAGTCTCTGCTCATCTCCTTAAATCCCTGTCCTGGCATCCCATCAAGTTTTTGTATCACCTACAAAGTTCTCCTCCTTACCTTTTTGTTAAGGCTCTCCATTAATCTGCTCCTTCTTGCATATCATCTTTGATCTCTCGTTATGCCCTTGCTTGTCTCTTGCACTATAACCATAACTGTCTCCTGTAAACTTCTTTCACCTCTACTGTTCTCTCACTTGCCTGAAACCATTTTCCATCACTGCACCGTACATGTGAAACTTCCTCACACTCAGTATATGCCAACATAACCTCTTCCACCCACATGTAAGACCAATCTTAAAATTCACGACTTAAATCAAGCATTTCAAAAACTTTGACTCGTGGCTACTGTCCCACACCCACAGTCACTGCTAACAACTATTGTTCCCAAGATGTGCTTTCTACTAATTGTACCCACCATTAAGGACAAGCATTGTCATCTACTGCACTTCTTCCCCCAACTGCTGCCTCTCTTTAAGTCTTCTAACATTTCTATTAGATTGTAAAGTTCCCAGGGCAAGGATTTACTTTCCTATAATCTGTTTTTATTTGTCGCACTTATTTTTTAATTATTTTTCCCCTCCCCCCTAATGATATACATATAGGTTTTCCTGTCATTTGCATGACAGAGTTATTATGGTTAACTATTGCATCATGTAGACTGCCTTTTCAGTGTGATGTAATTGATTCAGTACTTTGTGTGCAGACTGTGACTGCAGTACAGTGTCACGAACATTAATGACTTGTGTGGTAGAAGCTCTAGAAGGAACACAGCTATGGGAGGGAGGTGGATTTACTTTGGATCACATGGTTTGGCGCAAGGTTCATTGTATGTATGATCATAACCATGCAATGCTTAACTTTTATTTCAGGAGGGAAGAACAGTGAATATTGAAGCCATGTGTTTCTTTTCTGTCAGAAGAGAAATTTTGAAAGACAGTTGAAGAGGAGGAAAATGACTACACAGAGACAGATAAGCAATGTGTATATTTCTCATTTAGTATTTGTCGTTTTGTTGACTCCACACAATCCAGCTGCTAAGGGTTTCGCATTGGACATATTCCCCTCTACTCTACCCTTCCTGTGATCTGTACCATGCAGGTTTTTGTTGATTCAATACATCATGAGTAGAGTGTGGCTGCTGTATGAAGTATTGACCCAAGGACCACATCTACTACCATTCATAACAAGAACATGTGCAGTAGCGCACTGCTGTAGTTCTATGTGTTTTATTAAAGGTTGAAGTGGTGCAATCATATGAATCTGGAGTGGGATGAATCCTGTTTGCATCATATGGTTTCATCTAGGCCAGTAGAGTATATCTCTCAGTACAGGTTACACATGGCATCAGTAGTAGTGATTTAAAGAACAGAAAAAACAAGAGAAACTTCAATGTTGATAACAAAGCCAAGTAATGTTGAAGATACTCCTTTAACTATTTATTTGATCAGTCTGTACTGTCTACTCCCCACACAGCTACTAAGTCTTCCATTTGAGATACATTCACCTCCTACTCTGCACTGCTGTTCTGTCCTCTATTCAGAGATGTGTTCCAGTCATGTTTACCACTCTGAATCACTCTGCAGTCATTGATTCAGCACATCATGGGTAGAGCATGGCTACAGATACAGTAAGCTTTATTTTACCGGCTGATCATCCATAATATTGCATTAAAACATAGAATATTACTCAGTTTCCAAAAGATTCAGTGATGCTAATAATGCAGAATCTTACAACACATCCCATCATAATGCACCAGAGGAAGAAATAATCCTTGCTACACTACCGACACGTTTTATTGAAGCACGGCTAGCACCGCAAGCCGGGGGATGCCCCGGCGTGCTAGCCGCACTCCCTCAGCGTGCCGCGCATCACCGATGCACGGTCACGCGTCATCGGGTGCCTGCGCCCCCTGCACGCGCGTCCAGGGCTCCCCGAGGGAGCACTGGTGTCCCGCGATGTGGGGGACAGCGGCAGGGGGTTCCGGGGGACCCGACGGACCCGGCACCGGAAGGGAGAAAGCCCCGATCGGAGGGCGCTCCTCCGCTGCTTCGGCGTGCGCCCGGCACCCTCCGGCGCGCGCCAGGTTACTGCTGCGGCCAAGAACGGGCAAATGCTCGAATAAACTCGGCCGCAGCAGTATATCTGTACATTGTGTGACGTTTGGCCTCCATGACCATTGATAGCAAATACATATTTTGTATTGAGCGGCTGTGTTATGATGTAGTTGTTATTGATCATCATTGAGATATAATCACAAGAATCTTATGCAAAGGGAAAATGTCTGCAGCATAGTGGGATTTCAGCTCCCAAACTTCTGTAATATTAATGCAATGTCTTACTTTTATTGCAGTGAACACTGAAGAGACGGATCTACGACAACACTGCACAGGACAAGAGCAAACACTACAAGCAGCAAAATGATCTTGCAGTTGCAAGTATGTTCTGTAATGTGCACAATTATTATTTATGGGCTACACACCACAGTGCTGGACATATTCTGTTAACTTCTACCCCTACCATGGAGATGTCTTCCTGTGATTGATTCAGTACATCATATGCACAGTGTGGCTATGATATGATGGATGGATTTAATGAACCCACCACCCACTGACATCTGCATCATCTTCTGTAAAGTGCAGCAGGATATTATCAGCATTTGGGGTGGTATAATCTGGGGCATCTATGTGCTTTTGTGCCTGGATAAGTTCCTCCAGCTGAACCACCCCCCTATACCTGCCACACAGGCATACTTACAGAGCACACTTACTTATGCACACTGACACTTGGAATACACACACACACACACACACACACACACACAGACACTGTCATGCATGCAGTGTCCTGTATGCAGAGTACAGAAAGTCTCCACCTTACTCTGGCCCGTACTCATGGCCTATCCCCAGCATCTGTCATCCACAACCTCTGTTCCCTCCCTGTAAAGTGCTGCACTAACACACCTGGGTCAGCGCTGCAGCTGATCACAGTGCCGGATCATGATGTCAATGGGATAGGCAGCAGAGCTGATTGACAAGTCAATCAATGCAGCTCCGCAATATATGCACCAAAAGAGATTTCTGTACCCCCTGTCAGGCTACTCCCTGGGCAGCGACCCTTCTCACCCCTCTCATTCCACCTCTGATCACAATAATCTCTCTTGGAGTGTGTAGCAAATTGGAGTTGGGGGAATCTCACCTCTGTAGTGCATGGTCACAATCTGGGCACTGTACCCAAATATTGGGCAATGTGGCACGTCTTACAGTAGAGAATAGAATAAGTAACTATATTCTTTACTTGTGTATTAAGGAACTTATTTGCAATAAAAATTCAGTCCACCTGGGACCAAGACTTTCTGGTTTTCTGAATAAAGTGGAATTGTTTTCCTATAATTTTATATTCTCTGAAATGTAACATCACAATAAAGTACTCCTATTTTTTTCCTTTGTGCTTTTTTATGGACTATTCCTTTATGTATTTCACTTAATGGGACTAATTACCTTACGATTAGATTTCACTTGTATTTTCTTGGGTTACTCTTTGGAATTTCTCTCTGTGTTCATTTATACTATCTTATTTAGAGCAGTCTTTGCCATTGGACCCCATTTCTTGCCAGAGAGATCTGTAACACAGAGTATTGAAGAGAGTACAGAACAGTGGTGAAGTAGATTTTTATGCTTCTAGGCAGCCTCCCTTCTCACCATGTATTCTGCCCCCGACGGTCTCTTGCACTGCTCCCTCCTACACCCACTCTCCTCACTCTTCCCTCCCCTCCCCGCTATCACTCAATGACCCCCTCTCATTCAATCCTGCTCCCTTACTCCCCCCTCACTCATTCTTCCTTCTGCACACACAATCCTCCCGAATATCACTCCCAAACAACACACACACTAATTCTCCCCACAATACACACTATAATACCTCCTTGTGACGATAGCTTCCACAGGCTTATTAATATTACACAAAAATAATTGGGTTTGAACTGAACGAGGCTTAAGATATAATAAATTGTATTTATTCCTTAGAATATAGGTGAACACAACAGATAATACAGTAACGAACAAGAAGTACACTTACTTAAGGGTTGGGGAATGAGAAGTATGATGTAGCATTTCTTTCAGCAGTGAGGAAATCATTCAGGTGATATCAGGTAACCATATCAGCAAACGAAGACAAAGGATATATGGGTGGACAGCAGTTTATAAACCATTCTCCTTCTATTCTTAACCTTAAGCACAGGGGATTGGTTTACAATTACCTCCAGCCACTCACTAACGTGGGAAAGCATTCTGACCCATGCCCCCCTGCTAGTTGGCACATGCGCAGTAGAACTCTGGGGGTCTCATTTCTGAAGCCCCACATTTACGTCAGGAATGCCAGACAGTCTACCATTTGGAGTTCTGGCAGGAAAACCTTTGTTGAAAGGTGTTAACTGGAACACTTAAGACCTGCCCTGGTTTGGGCTTCGGATAAACAGTGAGGGTGATAAAACTCTTTGAACAGCACTTAAATCCTAGACATAGCGGCGTCCCCAGGGCCATCTGCTACCTTATGGCCCAAAAGAATCTCTTCTGGGTCTTTGTCCATACCTTAAGATACACTATTAAGCATAAAACATAAACGTATTAAAATATCCGGTTCCGTTAGGTTTAGCAGGTCCAAACTTCCCAGTTCGCATTGCCAGAACTGGGACACCATATGGTCCAAAAAGCGACTTGCTACGACCTAAGAAACCGGAGTTACACCAATGCACATTAAATCATTTTAATACAAAAATCTCCATTGAAAAAGAAATCTCAGCTTTTCACTAAATCCCCATTGAAAACAACGGGCAGCTCCGCCATAGACTTTCAATGGTAAATCGCCGCCATTGAAGTCAATGGGGGTTTTCTGCCATTGAAGTTTATGGGAAAAGTCCCGAACTTCAAGGGGGTCCATACTCCGTCGGGTTGGTCCAAGCGGGTCAAGGATGGTTCTGCAGCGATGCCGGAGCAGTGGCTACAGATACCCCAAACCCTGATCCGCTGAACCCTCCGGAACCGGAGATATGGATTCCTAAAATTCAGCATTTCTCACTTAGTCATTTTTCTGAGCCGTTTCTGCCGCCGCCGGCAAAGCCTATGGCGCGACCCGCTCTATCTGGTTCGACCCTTATCGGGGGTCCAGGATTCGGGGACCCGGTGGTGGTCGAGTGGGGGGACGCTTAGGAACTAGGGGCAAAAAGAATTTTATCCCTAGGTGCCCTAAAACAGTTTATTTCCCCGCTAATTGACGTTGAACTTGACCCAGTGATTTTAGCTCTTTTGAAGGACATTGTATCCGCTTTGCGGTTTGCGGTCTGGACGGCAGCCAACTAGGTTACCTCGAGGCATCTCCATTGAAGTCAATGAGCCCATTGACTTTCAATGGGAAACCGCCGCTCTCCCTCTCGGACGCCACCTGCTGGTCACTACAGGAAACAGGACGAAAACAGCACAAATTCCTATTGAAATGCATTGAGCCCTAATGGCGGCCAATGGGGACCTGCAAAATGGTGCCCGAAAAGGCGGGAAACTTACACAAAGAGCTATAATCATTAAAGAATTATTAACCCTTGTGCTCCCGGATGGATTCTAGTGTGTGTGTGATGCAAACACTGAGTAACCAGACATTACAATGGAACAGGGGAAAATACATTTACATGTCATAACAAGGGTTACATCACATTTCTGGACCTCAGCCCAGTTAACCCCTTGTCTCCCTGGTGCGGTCAGGGGTGGCCAAATGGGGTGCAACCCCTTTAATACCGGGCCACCCCCTCTCTCCCTCTACACCTCCCCTTCTTAATGCGTGTCCTGTGGCCCACTGGCCCTGACGGGGAGTGGGGCACTGCTGGCACCATTAATGAATTCAGTCTCAGAGGGATAGTCCTGGCGTGAAAGTCCATCAGCATTGCTGTTTTCACTACCCTTTTTGTGCTGAATGGTGAATTCAAATTCTTGCAAAGCCAAGCTCCATCTCAGCAGTTTGGCATTTTCCCCTGATACCCTCTGTAGCCAGCTCAGGGGATTGTGGTCGGTAATGACCGTGAAAGCCCTCCCATAGACATAGGGCTGGAGCTTTTTGAGTGCCCACACAATGGCCAAGCACTCCTTTTCAATGGTGGCATATGCCACCTCCCTGGGGAGCAGTTTGCGACTGAGATACACCACAGGGTGCTCTTTGCCGTCGTCCCCCACCTGGCTCAACACAGCCCCCACACCAAAGTCTGAGGCATCAGTCTGAATAAGAAAATGCTTGGTATAATCTGGGGCAGCCAGGATGGGGGCCTCAGCAAGCGCAGCTTTCAGTGCCTGGAAAGCAGTTTCACAGGCAGGAGACCAGGTAATAAGCACAGGCAGTTGCTTCTTAGTCAGATCAGTCAGGGGTTTGGCCACGGCGCTGTACTGTGGGACAAATTTCCTGTAGTACCCTGCGGTGCCCAAAAAGGCCATGACCTGTTTCTTGGTTTTTGGAACAGGCCACTGAACTATGGCTTCTACCTTGGCTGGCTCTGGCTTGAAATGCCCTCCACCCACCCTGTGCCCTAAGTACAGGACTTCTGCCATACCTACCATACACTTAGTGGGTTTTAAGGTAAGCCCAGCCTCCCTGATTCTATCCAGCACCGCAGCTACATGTCCTATGTGGGATTCCCAGGAATTACTAAAGACAGCAATGTCATCTAAGTAAGCCCTGGCATAGCTCTGCATCCCTTCCAGTAACCTATTGACCAGGCGTTGGAAGGTAGCCGGGGCATTCTTCATCCCAAATGGCATCACCAAAAACTCATAGAGGCCACTTGGAGTGATGAATGCTGACTTCTCCCTAGCCTCCAGGGTCAGGGGAATCTGCCAGTAGCCTTTGCTCAGATCCATGGTGGTCAGATACTTTGCCCCCGCGAGTTCATCTAGTAACTCATCCATGCGGGGCATGGGGTAAGCATCTGACACCGTCCCAGCGTTGAGCAACCGGTAGTCCACACAAAACCGGGTGGTTTTGTCCTTCTTAGGCACTAGGACTACTGGACTTGCCCAAGGGCTCTGGGACGGAGTAATTACCCCTAGGGTCAGCATCTCCTCAATCTCTCTCCATACTTGTCTTGACCTCTGCTGACACTCTATAAGCGTGCTTATGCAGAGGCTGCAGGTCCCCTGTGTGTACTGGGTGTTTGGTGAGATGTGTGGTCCCTGGCATGTCAGTGAAGAGGGCGCTATACTGAGCTAGCATGTCCCTGGCTTCTCCCTTCTGCCTAGCACTCAACTGTGCCCCGATCTCTACCTGCTCAACAGTGTTTCCTTGCTTTGCCTCCCCTAGGAGATCAGGCAGAGCATTGCTCGCCGGATCCTCCAGCAGTGGGCTACAAATGGCCATTACTGCTCCCATACTCGGTGCTCTGTATTCCTTTAACATATTAATGTGATATGTCTTGTGCCTCTCAGGCGCTACCTGTACAACATAGTTGCACTCATTCACCTTTCGGATAACCGGGTACGGTCCCGACCAGGCAGCCATCAGCTTGTTCTCCCGAGTGGGTTTGAGAACAAGCACCTGCTGTCCTGGGATGAATTCTCTGCTACGGGCCTGCTGGTCATACCATTGCTTCTGCTTGGTCTGAGCAGCCCTGAGGTGGTCCTGGGCCACCCCCATAAGCATCTCTAACCGGTCTCTGAGATCTACTACATACTGGATCACTGAAGCATCAGTAGCAGTAGTCTCCCCCTCCCATCCCTCACGGAAGAGGTCCAGAGGTCCACGTACCCTGCGGCCATATAGTAGCTCGAAGGGGGAGAAGCCTGTAGATTCTTGCGGTACCTCTCGGTATGCAAACAGCAAGTGCTGCAGGTGAATCTCCCAGTCTTTCCCCTCCGCCTCTATAAAGGTCCGAAGCATCTGCTTCAGGGTACCATTAAACCTCTCACATAATCCGTTTGTTTGGGGATGGTAAGGGGTAGTGCGCTGGTGCTGTACACCGCAGGCATCCCAGAGACAATGTAACAGTTCACTCATGAACTGCGACCCCTGATCAGTTAGGATCTCACTAGGGAAACCTACCCTAGCAAAAATGTTCAGCAAAGCTGCTGCCACTGTCTTGGCACTTATGGTGCCCAGCGCTACCGCCTCAGGGTACCGGGTGGCAAAATCCACCACCGTGAGGATGTAGCACTTCCCTGACCTGCTTGGAATCATGAGGGGTCCTATCAGGTCCACCGCTACCTTCTGGAAGGGTTCCCCTATTATCGGTAGGGGTCTCAGGGGTGCCTTCACACGGTCGCCCGCCTTACCTACTCGCTGGCAGGCATCACAGGAGCAGCAGAAATCAGCCACATCCCTGGATGCCCCCGGCCAGAAATAACGCTGCAATAACCGGGCTCGCGTTCTGGTGACCCCCTGATGTCCCGCTAACGGAATAGAGTGAGCTACCCGTAACAATTGCTGTCGGTACCCCTGGGGTACTACTAGCTGTCGCTTACCGGTCAATCCCTTCTCTATTCTCGGGTTCCCTTCTTCTCTGTATAGGAGTCCCTTATGCCATAGGCAGCGCTCAGTGCCCTCCCCTGCCTGAGATTCGGACGCCCGAAGTCTCACGCCGGCCAGGGTAGGGTCTGCCTTCACTGCCTCCCTAAACTGGGCTCCTAAATCTGCCCCCCCCCCAGTCATGTCATTGTCAGGCGAAGGGGACACGGTAAGGGGGAACAGTAAGTCAGCCTGTGGTTGCAACTGATCCTGGCTTACCTCCCTGGGCTCCTCTGTGCCCTCCGCTAACATTGGTCCCAAAGGCTGGGGGACTGGGGTGGCCACCGCCGACATTGCCGCGGTCTGGCTCCGGGTAACCGCTGCCACTGCAGCGGGCTGGGGCACACGGTTGTAGGTGCAGGTCATCGGTCCCAGGTCATTGCCCAAAAGAATTTCAGCATCCAAACCTGGTAAAACCCCCACCTCCCGCACACCCTTGCCCACCCCCCAATCCAAAAAAATGCGGGCCACCTGCAGGAAACGTGGCTCTCCGTCAGCCACAGTGATCTGTATCCCAGGGCCTGGGATCAATTCCTCTGGCCGGACCATATCAGGTCGGACCAGGGTCACTGCAGCTCCTGAATCAAGTAAGCCAACTGCTTGCCGGTCACCGACTGTGACCGGGGTGAGATGCTTGCTCCTGCCGTCCGTCTGCTGCAGGTCTGCGCTGTGATGTCCTCCGCTCCTGGCTGTAGGCACTGAAGAAACCGGGGTAGGGGTGACATGGGACGTCTCGCTGGGAGTTGTTTCCATGACCGGTCCTGGTTCTTTGGTGGAAGCCACCCGCACGCGGGCTACCGGCTTTGCAGCTGGGGTGCGTTGCCCTCGATAGGGTCCGTTGGAACGCAGGGGTTCCGGGCAATCTGGTCTGATGTGACCAGTGCTGTTGCAATTGTAGCACCGGCGCTCATGCCGGAGCTCTCCCGCCTTCTGTGACCCGCTGCCCGCAGGCGGCTTTTGGGTCCACTGGGGGGTACTCACAGCTTTCTTGGCCGGCGCCGGTGGGGTTACCGCTTTGGCTGGTACCTTGGCGGTCATCTGGGACCGGCTGACCACATAGTCATCTGCCATCCTCGCCGCCTCGGTGTAGGTCTTGGGCTTTTTATCATACACAAAAGCCCTCACCGCCGGCGGGCACTGCTGCATGAGCTGCTCCTGAAAGATGAGGTCCAGCAGGCGTTGGTAAGTCTTGGCCTCAGAGCCCTCCACCCAGTGTAACCCATACAAAGCCATGCGGGTCACATAAGTGACATAGGTCTCCTGAGGGTGCCTCTCATCCAGCCGGAACTTACCCCGGTAAGCTTCAGGGGTAAAACCATGCTGAAACAGCAAAAGTTCTTTCAGGTGGTCATAGTCATCAGCAAACTCCTCTGTAAGCGCCATCAAAGTCTGTTTAGCCAAGCTGGAGAGTAGCGGGTCCAGGCGTGCAACCCTATGCTGGGGAAGCACCCCGTACCGCCGGCACTGCGTTTCAAAGTTCCTTAGAAACATGTCAATCCGATCAGTGCCCTCCACATACTTGGTGAGACTGTGCTTGTCCAGTTGGAGTCCATCTCTGGGGGGTCGGACCAGGGGGCAATAAGCGGGTCTGTTCATTGCCATAGAGATAAACGTTAGGGTTAGGGTTAGGGTTAGGGTTATAGGGGAATACGAAAATTTAGGTATGTGACTCATTTGGGTACTAACCAATCAGAGAAGAGTTAGGGTTGAAAGTTAGGGTTGAAAGTTAGGGTTGAAAGTTAGGGTTGACACTTAGGATTATTTTTCTATTTTTGTTTGGCCCAGGGTTATAGGGGAATACGAAAATTTAGGTATGTGACTCATTTGGGTACTAACCAATCAGAGAAGAGTTAGGGTTGAAAGTTAGGGTTAGGGTTAGGGTTAGGGTTAGGGTTATAGGGGAATACGAAAATTTAGGTATGTGACTCATTTGGGTACTAACCAATCACAGAAGAGTTAGGGTTGAAAGTTAGGGTTGAAAGTTAGGGTTGAAAGTTAGGGTTGAAAGTTAGGGTTGAAAGTTAGGGTTGACACTTAGGATTATTTTTCTATTTTTGTTTGGCCCAGGGTTATAGGGGAATACGAAAATTTAGGTATGTGACTCATTTGGGTACTAACCAATCAGAGAAGAGTTAGGGTTGAAAGTTAGGGTTGAAAGTTAGGGTTGAAAGTTAGGGTTGAAAATTAGGGTTGAAAGTTAGGATTATTTTTCTATTTTTGTTTGGCCCAGGGTTAAAGGGGAATACGAAAATTTAGGTATGTGACTCATTTGGGTACTAACCAATCAGAGAAGAGTTAGGGTTGAAAGTTAGGGTTGAAAGTTAGGGTTGACATTTAGGATTATTTTTCTATTTTTGTTTGGCCCAGGGTTATAGGGGAATACGAAAATGTAGGTATGTGACTCATTTGGGTACTAACCAATCAGAGAAGAGTTAGGGTTGAAAGTTAGGGTTGAAAGTTAGGGTTGAAAGTTAGGGTTGACACTTAGGATTATTTTTCTATTTCTGTTTGGCCCAGGGTTATAGGGGAATACGAAAATTTAGGTATGTGACTCATTTGGGTACTAACCAATCAGAGAAGAGTTAGGGTTGAAAGTTAGGGTTGAAAGTTAGGGTTGAAAGTTAGGGTTGACACTTAGGATTATTTTTCTATTTTTGTTTGGCCCAGGGTTATAGGGGAATACGAAAATTTAGGTATGTGACTCATTTGGGTACTAACCAATCAGAGAAGAGTTAGGGTTGAAAGTTAGGGTTGAAAGTTAGGGTTGAAAGTTAGGGTTGACACTTAGGATTATTTTTCTATTTTTGTTTGGCCCAGGGTTATAGGGGAATACGAAAATTTAGGTATGTGACTCATTTGGGTACTAACCAATCAGAGAAGAGTTAGGGTTGAAAGTTAGGGTTGAAAGTTAGGGTTGAAAGTTAGGGTTGACACTTAAGATTATTTTTCTATTTTTGTTTGGCCCAGGGTTATAGGGGAATACGAAAATTTAGGTATGTGACTCATTTGGGTACTAACCAATCAGAGAAGAGTTAGGGTTGAAAGTTAGGGTTGAAAGTTAGGGTTGAAAGTTAGGGTTGAAAGTTAGGATTATTTTTCTATTTTTGTTTGGCCCAGGGTTATAGGGGAATACGAAAATTTAGGTATGTGACTCATTTGGGTACTAACCAATCAGAGAAGAGTTAGGGTTGAAAGTTAGGGTTGAAAGTTAGGGTTGAAAGTTAGGGTTGAAAGTTAGGGTTGACACTTAGGATTATTTTTCTATTTTTGTTTGGCCCAGGGTTATAGGGGAATACGAAAATTTAGGTATGTGACTCATTTGGGTACTAACCAATCAGAGAAGAGTTAGGGTTGAAAGTTAGGGTTGAAAGTTAGGGTTGAAAGTTAGGGTTGACACTTTGGATTATTTTTCGATTTTTGTTTGGCCCAGGGTTATAGGGGAATACGAAAATTTAGGTATGTGACTCATTTGGGTACTAACCAATCAGAGAAGAGTTAGGGTTGAAAGTTAGGGTTGAAAGTTAGGGTTGAAAGTTAGGGTTGAAAGTTAGGGTTGACACTTAGGATTATTTTTCTATTTTTGTTTGGCCCAGGGTTAGGGTTAGGGTTAGGGTTAGGGTTAGGGTTAGGGTTAGGGTTAGGGTTAGGGTTATAGGGGAATACGAAAATTTAGGTATGTGACTCATTTGGGTACTAACCAATCAGAGAAGAGTTAGGGTTGAAAGTTAGGGTTGAAAGTTAGGGTTGAAAGTTAGGGTTGAAAGTTAGGGTTGAAAGTTAGGGTTGAAAGTTAGGGTTGAAAGTTAGGGTTGAAAGTTAGGATTATTTTTCTATTTTTGTTTGGCCCAGGGTTATAGGGGAATACGAAAATTTAGGGTTAGGGTTAGGGTTAGGGTTAGGGTTAGGGTTAGGGTTAGGGTTATAGGGGAATACGAAAATTTAGGTATGTGACTCATTTGGGTACTAACCAATCAGAGAAGAGTTAGGGTTGAAAGTTAGGGTTGAAAGTTAGGGTTGAAAGTTAGGGTTGACATTTAGGATTATTTTTCTATTTTTGTTTGGCCCAGGGTTATAGGGGAATACGAAAATTTAGGTATGTGACTCATTTGGGTACTAACCAATCAGAGAAGAGTTAGGGTTGAAAGTTAGGGTTGAAAGTTAGGGTTGAAAGTTAGGGTTGACACTTAGGATTATTTTTCTATTTTTGTTTGGCCCAGGGTTAGGGTTAGGGTTAGGGTTAGGGTTAGGGTTAGGGTTAGGGTTAGGGTTATAGGGGAATACGAAAATTTAGGTATGTGACTCATTTGGGTACTAACCAATCAGAGAAGAGTTAGGGTTGAAAGTTAGGG
Organism: Ascaphus truei; assembly: GCF_040206685.1. Lineage (NCBI taxonomy): Eukaryota > Metazoa > Chordata > Amphibia > Anura > Ascaphidae > Ascaphus > Ascaphus truei. Next base: position 21,438 of record NW_027454438.1, on the reverse strand, counting down.
TTGAAAGTTAGGGTTGAAAGTTAGGGTTGAAAGTTAGGGTTGAAAGTTAGGGTTGAAAGTTAGGGTTGAAAGTTAGGGTTGAAAGTTAGGGTTGACACTTAGGATTATTTTTCTATTTTTGTTTGGCCCAGGGTTATAGGGGAATACGAAAATTTAGGGTTAGGGTTAGGGTTAGGGTTAGGGTTAGGGTTAGGGTTAGGGTTATAGGGGAATACGAAAATTTAGGTATGTGACTCATTTGGGTACTAACCAATCAGAGAAGAGTTAGGGTTGAAAGTTAGGGTTGAAAGTTAGGGTTGAAAGTTAGGGTTGAAAGTTAGGGTTGAAAGTTAGGATTATTTTTCTATTTTTGTTTGGCCCAGGGTTAGGGTTAGGGTTAGGGTTAGGGTTAGGGTTAGGGTTAGGGTTAGGGTTAGGGTTATAGGGGAATACGAAAATTTAGGTATGTGACTCATTTGGGTACTAACCAATCAGAGAAGAGTTAGGGTTGAAAGTTAGGGTTGAAAGTTAGGGTTGACACTTAGGATTATTTTTCTATTTTTGTTTGGCCCAGGGTTATAGGGGAATACGAAAATTTAGGTATGTGACTCATTTGGGTACTAACCAATCAGAGAAGAGTTAGGGTTGAAAGTTAGGGTTGAAAGTTAGGGTTGAAAGTTAGGGTTGAAAGTTAGGATTATTTTTCTATTTTTGTTTGGCCCAGGGTTATAGGGGAATACGAAAATTTAGGTATGTGACTCATTTGGGTACTAACCAATCAGAGAAGAGTTAGGGTTGAAAGTTAGGGTTGAAAGTTAGGGTTGAAAGTTAGGGTTGACACTTAGGATTATTTTTCTATTTTTGTTTGGCCCAGGGTTATAGGGGAATACGAAAATTTAGGTATGTGACTCATTTGGGTACTAACCAATCAGAGAAGAGTTAGGGTTGAAAGTTAGGGTTGAAAGTTAGGGTTGAAAGTTAGGGTTGACACTTAGGATTATTTTTCTATTTTTGTTTGGCCCAGGGTTATAGGGGAATATGAAAATTTAGGTATGTGACTCATTTGGGTACTAACCAATCAGAGAAGAGTTAGGGTTGAAAGTTAGGGTTGAAAGTTAGGGTTGAAAGTTAGGGTTGAAAGTTAGGGTTGAAAGTTAGGGTTGACACTTAAGATTATTTTTCTATTTTTGTTTGGCCCAGGGTTATAGGGGAATACGAAAATTTAGGTATGTGACTCATTTGGGTACTAACCAATCAGAGAAGAGTTAGGGTTGAAAGTTAGGGTTGAAAGTTAGGGTTGAAAGTTAGGGTTGAAAGTTAGGGTTGACACTTAGGATTATTTTTCTATTTTTGTTTGGCCCAGGGTTATAGGGGAATACGAAAATTTAGGTATGTGACTCATTTGGGTACTAACCAATCAGAGAAGAGTTAGGGTTGAAAGTTAGGGTTGAAAGTTAGGGTTGAAAGTTAGGGTTGACACTTAGGATTATTTTTCTATTTTTGTTTGGCCCAGGGTTATAGGGGAATACGAAAATTTAGGTATGTGACTCATTTGGGTACTAACCAATCAGAGAAGAGTTAGGGTTGAAAGTTAGGGTTGAAAGTTAGGGTTGAAAGTTAGGGTTGAAAGTTAGGGTTGACACTTAGGATTATTTTTCTATTTTTGTTTGGCCCAGGGTTATAGGGGAATACGAAAATTTAGGTATGTGACTCATTTGGGTACTAACCAATCAGAGAAGAGTTAGGGTTGAAAGTTAGGGTTGAAAGTTAGGGTTGAAAGTTAGGGTTGAAAGTTAGGGTTGAAAGTTAGGATTATTTTTCTATTTTTGTTTGGCCCAGGGTTATAGGGGAATACGAAAATTTAGGTATGTGACTCATTTGGGTACTAACCAATCAGAGAAGAGTTAGGGTTGAAAGTTAGGGTTGAAAGTTAGGGTTGAAAGTTAGGGTTAGGGTTAGGGTTAGGGTTATAGGGGAATACGAAAATTTAGGTATGTGACTCATTTGGGTACTAACCAATCAGAGAAGAGTTAGGGTTAGCGTTGAAAGTTAGGGTTAGGGTTAGGGTTAGGGTTAGGGTTAGGGTTAGGGTTAGGGTTAGGGTTAGGGTTAGGGTTAGGGTTAGGGTTAGGGTTATAGGGGAATACGAAAATTTAGGTATGTGACTCATTTGGGCACTAACCAATCAGAGAAGAGTTAGGGTTGAAAGTTAGGGTTGAAAGTTAGGGTTGAAAGTTAGGGTTGAAAGTTAGGGTTGAAAGTTAGGGTTGAAAGTTAGGGTTGACACTTAGGATTATTTTTCTATTTTTGTTTGGCCCAGGGTTATAGGGGAATACGAAAATTTAGGTATGTGACTCATTTGGGTACTAACCAATCAGAGAAGAGTTAGGGTTGAAAGTTAGGGTTGAAAGTTAGAGTTGAAAGTTAGGGTTGACACTTAGGATTATTTTTCTATTTTTGTTTGGCCCAGGGTTATAGGGGAATACGAAAATTTAGGTATGTGACTCATTTGGGTACTAACCAATCAGAGAAGAGTTAGGGTTGAAAGTTAGGGTTGAAAGTTAGGGTTGAAAGTTAGGGTTGAAAGTTAGGGTTGACACTTAGGATTATTTTTCTATTTTTGTTTGGCCCAGGGTTATAGGGGAATACGAAAATTTAGGTATGTGACTCATTTGGGTACTAACCAATCAGAGAAGAGTTAGGGTTGAAAGTTAGGGTTGAAAGTTAGGGTTGAAAGTTAAGGTTGAAAGTTAGGGTTGAAAGTTAGGGTTGACACTTAGGATTATTTTTCTATTTTTGTTTGGCCCAGGGTTATAGGGGAATACGAAAATTTAGGTATGTGACTCATTTGGGTACTAACCAATCAGAGAAGAGTTAGGGTTGAAAGTTAGGGTTGAAAGTTAGGGTTGAAAGTTAGGGTTGAAAGTTAGGGTTGAAAGTTAGGATTATTTTTCTATTTTTGTTTGGCCCAGGGTTATAGGGGAATACGAAAATTTAGGTATGTGACTCATTTGGGTACTAACCAATCAGAGAAGAGTTAGGGTTGAAAGTTAGGGTTGAAAGTTAGGGTTGAAAGTTAGGGTTGAAAGTTAGGGTTGAAAGTTAGGGTTGAAAGTTAGGATTATTTTTCTATTTTTGTTTGGCCCAGGGTTATAGGGGAATACGAAAATTTAGGTATGTGACTCATTTGGGTACTAACCAATCAGAGAAGAGTTAGGGTTGAAAGTTAGGGTTGAAAGTTAGGGTTGAAAGTTAGGGTTGAAAGTTAGGGTTGAAAGTTAGGATTATTTTTCTATTTTTGTTTGGCCCAGGGTTAGGGTTAGGGTTAGGGTTAGGGTTAGGGTTAGGGTTAGGGTTATAGGGGAATACGAAAATTTAGGTATGTGACTCATTTGGGTACTAACCAATCAGTGAAGAGTTAGGGTTGAAAGTTAGGGTTGAAAGTTAGGGTTGAAAGTTAGGGTTGAAAGTTAGGGTTGATACTTAGGGTTGATACTTAGGATTATTTTTCTATTTTTGTTTGGCCCAGGGTTATAGGGGAATACGAAAATTTAGGTATGTGACTCATTTGGGTACTAACCAATCAGAGAAGAGTTAGGGTTGAAAGTTAGGGTTGAAAGTTAGGGTTGAAAGTTAGGGTTGAAAGTTAGGGATGACAGTTAGGATTATTTTTCTATTTTTGTTTGGCCCAGGGTTATAGGGGAATACGAAAATTTAGGTATGTGACTCATTTGGGCACTAACCAATCAGAGAAGAGTTAGGGTTGAAAGTTAGGGTTGAAAGTTAGGGTTGAAAGTTAGGGTTGAAAGTTAGGGTTGACACTTAGGATTATTTTTCTATTTTTGTTTGGCCCAGGGTTATAGGGGAATACGAAAATTTAGGTATGTGACTCATTTGGGTACTAACCAATCAGAGAAGAGTTAGGGTTGAAAGTTAGGGTTGAAAGTTAGAGTTGACACTTAGGATTATTTTTCTATTTTTGTTTGGCCCAGGGTTATAGGGGAATACGAAAATTTAGGTATGTGACTCATTTGGGTACTAACCAATCAGAGAAGAGTTAGGGTTGAAAGTTAGGGTTGAAAGTTAGGGTTGAAAGTTAGGGTTGAAAGTTAGGGTTGACACTTAGGATTATTTTTCTATTTTTGTTTGGCCCAGGGTTATAGGGGAATACGAAAATTTAGGTATGTGACTCATTTGGGTACTAACCAATCAGAGAAGAGTTAGGGTTGAAAGTTAGGGTTGAAAGTTAGGGTTGAAAGTTAAGGTTGAAAGTTAGGGTTGAAAGTTAGGGTTGACACTTAGGATTATTTTTCTATTTTTGTTTGGCCCAGGGTTATAGGGGAATACGAAAATTTAGGTATGTGACTCATTTGGGTACTAACCAATCAGAGAAGAGTTAGGGTTGAAAGTTAGGGTTGAAAGTTAGGGTTGAAAGTTAGGGTTGAAAGTTAGGGTTGAAAGTTAGGATTATTTTTCTATTTTTGTTTGGCCCAGGGTTATAGGGGAATACGAAAATTTAGGTATGTGACTCATTTGGGTACTAACCAATCAGAGAAGAGTTAGGGTTGAAAGTTAGGGTTGAAAGTTAGGGTTGAAAGTTAGGGTTGAAAGTTAGGGTTGAAAGTTAGGGTTGAAAGTTAGGATTATTTTTCTATTTTTGTTTGGCCCAGGGTTATAGGGGAATACGAAAATTTAGGTATGTGACTCATTTGGGTACTAACCAATCAGAGAAGAGTTAGGGTTGAAAGTTAGGGTTGAAAGTTAGGGTTGAAAGTTAGGGTTGACACTTAGGATTATTTTTCTATTTTTGTTTGGCCCAGGGTTATAGGGGAATACGAAAATTTAGGTATGTGACTCATTTGGGTACTAACCAATCAGAGAAGAGTTAGGGTTGAAAGTTAGGGTTGAAAGTTAGGGTTGAAAGTTAGGGTTGAAAGTTAGGGTTGACACTTAGGATTATTTTTCTATTTTTGTTTGGCCCAGGGTTATAGGGGAATACGAAAATTTAGGTATGTGACTCATTTGGGTACTAACCAATCAGAGAAGAGTTAGGGTTGAAAGTTAGGGTTGAAAGTTAGGGTTGAAAGTTAGGGTTGAAAGTTAGGGTTGACACTTAGGATTATTTTTCTATTTTTGTTTGGCCCAGGGTTATAGGGGAATACGAAAATTTAGGTATGTGACTCATTTGGGTACTAACCAATCAGAGAAGAGTTAGGGTTGAAAGTTAGGGTTGAAAGTTAGGGTTGAAAGTTAGGGTTGAAAGTTAGGGTTGACACTTAGGATTATTTTTCTATTTTTGTTTGGCCCAGGGTTATAGGGGAATACGAAAATTTAGGTATGTGACTCATTTGGGTACTAACCAATCAGAGAAGAGTTAGGGTTGAAAGTTAGGGTTGAAAGTTAGGGTTGAAAGTTAGGGTTGACACTTAGGATTATTTTTCTATTTTTGTTTGGCCCAGGGTTATAGGGGAATACGAAAATTTAGGTATGTGACTCATTTGGGTACTAACCAATCAGAGAAGAGTTAGGGTTGAAAGTTAGGGTTGAAAGTTAGGGTTGAAAGTTAGGGTTGAAAGTTAGGGTTGACACTTAGGATTATTTTTCTATTTTTGTTTGGCCCAGGGTTATAGGGGAATACGAAAATTTAGGTATGTGACTCATTTGGGTACTAACCAATCAGAGAAGAGTTAGGGTTGAAAGTTAGGGTTGAAAGTTAGGGTTGAAAGTTAGGGTTGAAAGTTAGGGTTGACACTTAGGATTATTTTTCTATTTTTGGGTTAGGGTTAGGGTTAGGGTTAGGGTTAGGGTTAGGGTTAGGGTTAGGGTTAGGGTTAGGGTTAGGGTTAGGGTTAGGGTTAGGGTTATAGGGGAATACGAAAATTTAGGTATGTGACTCATTTGGGTACTAACCAATCAGAGAAGAGTTAGGGTTGAAAGTTAGGGTTGAAAGTTAGGGTTGAAAGTTAGGGTTGAAAGTTAGGGTTGACACTTAGGATTATTTTTCTATTTTTGTTTGGCCCAGGGTTATAGGGGAATACGAAAATTTAGGTATGTGACTCATTTGGGTACTAACCAATCAGAGAAGAGTTAGGGTTGAAAGTTAGGGTTGAAAGTTAGGGTTGAAAGTTAGGGTTGAAAGTTAGGGTTGAAAGTTAGGGTTGACACTTAGGATTATTTTTCTATTTTTGTTTGGCCCAGGGTTATAGGGGAATACGAAAATTTAGGTATGTGACTCATTTGGGTACTAACCAATCAGAGAAGAGTTAGGGTTGAAAGTTAGGGTTGAAAGTTAGGGTTGAAAGTTAGGGTTGAAAGTTAGGGTTGAAAGTTAGGGTTGACACTTAGGATTATTTTTCTATTTTTGTTTGGCCCAGGGTTATAGGGGAATACGAAAATTTAGGTATGTGACTCATTTGGGTACTAACCAATCAGAGAAGAGTTAGGGTTGAAAGTTAGGGTTGAAAGTTAGGGTTGAAAGTTAGGGTTGAAAGTTAGGGTTGACACTTAGGATTATTTTTCTATTTTTGTTTGGCCCAGGGTTATAGGGGAATACGAAAATTTAGGTATGTGACTCATTTGGGTACTAACCAATCAGAGAAGAGTTAGGGTTGAAAGTTAGGGTTGAAAGTTAGGGTTGAAAGTTAGGGTTGAAAGTTAGGGTTGAAAGTTAAGGTTGAAAGTTAGGGTTGAGGGTTAGGGTTAGGGTTAGGGTTAGGGTTAGGGTTAGGGTTAGGGTTAGGGTTAGGGTTAGGGTTAGGGTTAGGGTTAGGGTTAGGGTTAGGGTTAGGGTTAGGGTTAGGGTTAGGGTTATAGGGGATTAGGGTTAGGGTTAGGGTTAGGGTTAGGGTTAGGGTTAGGGTTAGGGTTAGGGTTAGGGTTAGGGTTAGGGTTAGGGTTAGGGTTAGGGTTAGGGTTAGGGTTAGGGTTAGGGTTAGGGTTATAGGGGAATACGAAAATTTAGGTATGTGACTCATTTGGGTACTAACCAATCAGAGAAGAGTTAGGGTTGAAAGTTAGGGTTGAAAGTTAGGGTTGAAAGTTAGGGTTGAAAGTTAGGGTTGAAAGTTAGGGTTGACACTTAGGATTATTTTTCTATTTTTGTTTGGCCCAGGGTTAGGGTTAGGGTTAGGGTTAGGGTTAGGGTTATAGGGGAATACGAAAATTTAGGTATGTGACTCATTTGGGTACTAACCAATCAGAGAAGAGTTAGGGTTGAAAGTTAGGGTTGAAAGTTAGGGTTGACACTTAGGATTATTTTTCTATTTTTGTTTGGCCCAGGGTTATAGGGGAATACGAAAATTTAGGTATGTGACTCATTTGGGTACTAACCAATCAGAGAAGAGTTAGGGTTAGCGTTGAAAGTTAGGGTTAGGGTTGACCCTTACGATTATTTTTGTATTTGTGTTTGGTGAAAAAAGAATAGAACATTTTTAGTTATGTGACTCATTTAGGTACTTGGCCAATGAGAGTTAAGTTCTGAACAATTTAGGGAGGGTTTGGTTTGGGGTTGAAAGTGTGGTAAGAAAAAGTGTAAGTGGGTAAGAACGTGAGGGAGGTTGTGGGTAGGTGGGTGAGGGAGGTTTAGGGATGTATGGTGGGTGTGGGTAAGGAGGTTGAAGGTTTTTGAGGGAAGGTGGATGATGAAGAGAGTGGGTAGGTGGTGTTGAAGGTGGATTAGGGAGGGTGAGTAAATGTGTCTGGGAGGGTGAGGATGAAGGTGGGTGAAAAAAGTGTGGGTCAGTTCAGGTATGGGTGAGTGGGCAAGGGTGAGGCTGGGTATTGGTGTGCAGGTAAGGGTGGTGAAGGTGAATTTTAATATGGATGATGAGGGTAGAAGGTGGGTGAGGGAGGTTGGGTGAAGGAGGGTGTGGGAAGGTGATGTTGAAGGTGGGTGAGGGATGGTTAATATGGGTATAGGAGGCTTTGTAGGTAAGGTTGAGGCCAGTAAGGTAGAGTGAACATGGGTGAGGGAGGGTGAGGATTAAGGTGGAAGAGGGAGGGTGTGTTTAAGTGGGGTTAAAGGTTGGTGAATGTAGGTGAGGTAGGGGGATGAGTGAAGGTGTGGGTGAGTGAAGGTGTTGGTGAGGGGGCAATGGTGGGTGGGTGAAGGTGGATGAGTGTGAGGGTGAAGGTGGATGAGGTGGTGGGTGATAGTGAACATGGGTCAAGAGCGGGTGAGGGAGGGCATGGAATCAGTCTGTGAGCCTGCCCTTTCTATTTTGTTGTATATATTCTATTCCCTATCCAATTGACATGTTGCATTTATATGCAGTTAGTCATTCAAAAATTTGAAAACTCTTGCATTCGTTGCATGTTAGCGAGAGGCACCCTTAGAGGTAAAGAGCTAGCTTTTACCTCACTACTAAGTACTTGGACATTGAGGACTAGATCCGTTTTGTACAGAGCGTATTAGGGTTAGGGTTAGGGTTAGGGTTAGGGTTAGGGTTAGGGTTATAGGGGAATACGAAAATTTAGGTATGTGACTCATTTGGGTACTAACCAATCAGAGAAGAGTTAGGGTTGAAAGTTAGGGTTGAAAGTTAGGGTTGAAAGTTAGGGTTAGGGTTAGGGTTAGGGTTATAGGGGAATACGAAAATTTAGGTATGTGACTCATTTGGGTACTAACCAATCAGAGAAGAGTTAGGGTTGAAAGTTAGGGTTGAAAGTTAGGGTTGAAAGTTAGGGTTGACATTTAGGATTATTTTTCTATTTTTGTTTGGCCCAGGGTTATAGGGGAATACGAAAATTTAGGTATGTGACTCATTTCGGTACTAACCAATCAGAGAAGAGTTAGGGTTGAAAGTTAGGGTTGAAAGTTAGGGTTGAAAGTTAGGGTTGAAAGTTAGGGTTGACACTTAGGATTATTTTTCTATTTTTGTTTGGCCCAGGGTTATAGGGGAATACGAAAATTTAGGTATGTGACTCATTTCGGTACTAACCAATCAGAGAAGAGTTAGGGTTGAAAGTTAGGGTTGAAAGTTAGGGTTGAAAGTTAGGGTTGAAAGTTAGGGTTGACACTTAGGATTATTTTTCTATTTTTGTTTGGCCCAGGGTTATAGGGGAATACGAAAATTTAGGTATGTGACTCATTTGGGTACTAACCAATCAGAGAAGAGTTAGGGTTGAAAGTTAGGGTTGAAAGTTAGGGTTGAAAGTTAGGGTTGAAAGTTAGGGTTGACACTTAGGATTATTTTTCTATTTTTGTTTGGCCCAGGGTTATAGGGGAATACGAAAATTTAGGTATGTGACTCATTTGGGTACTAACCAATCAGAGAAGAGTTAGGGTTGAAAGTTAGGGTTGAAAGTTAGGGTTGAAAGTTAGGGTTGAAAGTTAGGGTTGAAAGTTAGGGTTGAAAGTTAGGGTTGAAAGTTAGGATTATTTTTCTATTTTTGTTTGGCCCAGGGTTATAGGGGAATACGAAAATTTAGGTATGTGACTCATTTGGGTACTAACCAATCAGAGAAGAGTTAGGGTTGAAAGTTAGGGTTGAAAGTTAGGGTTGAAAGTTAGGATTATTTTTCTATTTTTGTTTGGCCCAGGGTTATAGGGGAATACGAAAATTTAGGTATGTGACTCATTTGGGTACTAACCAATCAGAGAAGAGTTAGGGTTGAAAGTTAGGGTTGAAAGTTAGGGTTGAAAGTTAGGGTTGAAAGTTAGGGTTGAAAGTTAGGGTTGAAAGTTAGGGTTGAAAGTTAGGGTTGACATTTAGGATTATTTTTCTATTTTTGTTTGGCCCAGGGTTATAGGGGAATACGAAAATTTAGGTATGTGACTCATTTGGGTACTAACCAATCAGAGAAGAGTTAGGGTTGAAAGTTAGGGTTGAAAGTTAGGGTTGAAAGTTAGGGTTGACACTTAGGATTATTTTTCTATTTTTGTTTGGCCCAGGGTTATAGGGGAATACGAAAATTTAGGTATGTGACTCATTTGGGTACTAACCAATCAGAGAAGAGTTAGGGTTGAAAGTTAGGGTTGAAAGTTAGGGTTGAAAGTTAGGGTTGACACTTAGGATTATTTTTCTATTTTTGTTTGGCCCAGGGTTATAGGGGAATACGAAAATTTAGGTATGTGACTCATTTGGGTACTAACCAATCAGAGAAGAGTTAGGGTTGAAAGTTAGGGTTGAAAGTTAGGGTTGAAAGTTAGGGTTGACACTTAGGATTATTTTTCTATTTTTGTTTGGCCCAGGGTTATAGGGGAATATGAAAATTTAGGTATGTGACTCATTTGGGTACTAACCAATCAGAGAAGAGTTAGGGTTGAAAGTTACGGTTGAAAGTTAGGGTTGAAAGTTAGGGTTGAAAGTTAGGGTTGAAAGTTAGGATTATTTTTCTATTTTTGTTTGGCCCAGGGTTATAGGGGAATACGAAAATTTAGGTATGTGACTCATTTGGGTACTAACCAATCAGAGAAGAGTTAGGGTTGAAAGTTAGGGTTGAAAGTTAGGGTTGAAAGTTAGGGTTGACACTTAGGATTATTTTTCTATTTTTGTTTGGCCCAGGGTTATAGGGGAATACGAAAATTTAGGTATGTGACTCATTTGGGTACTAACCAATCAGAGAAGAGTTAGGGTTGAAAGTTAGGGTTGAAAGTTAGGGTTGAAAGTTAGGGTTGACACTTAGGATTATTTTTCTATTTTTGTTTGGCCCAGGGTTATAGGGGAATACGAAAATTTAGGTATGTGACTCATTTGGGTACTAACCAATCAGAGAAGAGTTAGGGTTAGGGTTCAAAGTTAGGGTTAGGGTTCAAAGTTAGGGTTAGGGTTAGGGTTGGGTTAGGGTTAGGGTTAGGGTTAGGGTTAGGGTTAGGGTTAGGGTTAGGGTTAGGGTTAGGGTTATAGGGGAATACGAAAATTTAGGTATGTGACTCATTTGGGTACCAACCAATCAGAGAAGAGTTAGGGTTGAAAGTTAGGGTTGAAAGTTAGGGTTGAAAGTTAGGGTTGACACTTAGGATTATTTTTCTATTTTTGTTTGGCCCAGGGTTATAGGGGAATACGAAAATTTAGGTATGTGACTCATTTGGGTACTAACCAATCAGAGAAGAGTTAGGGTTGAAAGTTAGGGTTGAAAGTTAGGGTTGAAAGTTAGGGTTGACACTTAGGATTATTTTTCTATTTTTGTTTGGCCCAGGGTTATAGGGGAATACGAAAATTTAGGTATGTGACTCATTTGGGTACTAACCAATCAGAGAAGAGTTAGGGTTAGGGTTCAAAGTTAGGGTTAGGGTTCAAAGTTAGGGTTAGGGTTAGGGTTGACACTTAGGATTATTTTTCTATTTTTGTTTGGCCCAGGGTTATAGGGGAATACGAACATTTAGGTATGTGACTCATTTGGGTACTAACCAATCAGAGAAGAGTTAGGGTTAGGGTTGAAAGTTAGGGTTAGGGTTGAAAGTTTTAGGGTTTGGGTTAGGGTTAGGGTTAGGGTTATAGGGGAATACGAAAATTTAGGTATGTGACTCATTTGGGTACTAACCAATCAGAGAAGAGTTAGGGTTGAAAGTTAGGGTTGAAAGTTAGGGTTGACACTTAGGATTATTTTTCTATTTTTGTTTGGCCCAGGGTTATAGGGGAATACGAAAATTTAGGTATGTGACTCATTTGGGTACTAACCAATCAGAGAAGAGTTAGGGTTGAAAGTTAGGGTTGAAAGTTAGGGTTGAAAGTTAGGGTTGAAAGTTAGGATTATTTTTCTATTTTTGTTTGGCCCAGGGTTATAGGGGAATACGAAAATTTAGGTATGTGACTCATTTGGGTACTAACCAATCAGAGAAGAGTTAGGGTTGAAAGTTAGGGTTGAAAGTTAGGGTTGAAAGTTAGGGTTGAAAGTTAGGGTTGAAAGTTAGGATTATTTTTCTATTTTTGTTTGGCCCAGGGTTATAGGGGAATACGAAAATTTAGGTATGTGACTCATTTGGGTACTAACCAATCAGAGAAGAGTTAGGGTTGAAAGTTAGGGTTGAAAGTTAGGGTTGAAAGTTAGGGTTGAAAGTTAGGGTTGACATTTAGGATTATTTTTCTATTTTTGTTTGGCCCAGGGTTATAGGGGAATACGAAAATTTAGGTATGTGACTCATTTGGGTACTAACCAATCAGAGAAGAGTTAGGGTTGAAAGTTAGGGTTGAAAGTTAGGGTTGAAAGTTAGGGTTGAAAGTTAGGGTTGAAAGTTAGGATTATTTTTCTATTTTTGTTTGGCCCAGGGTTATAGGGGAATACGAAAATTTAGGTATGTGACTCATTTGGGTACTAACCAATCAGAGAAGAGTTAGGGTTGAAAGTTAAGGTTGAAAGTTAGGGTTGAAAGTTAGGGTTGAAAGTTAGGGTTGAAAGTTAGGGTTGACACTTAGGATTATTTTTCTATTTTTGTTTGGCCCAGGGTTATAGGGGAATACGAAAATTTAGGTATGTGACTCATTTGGGTACTAACCAATCAGAGAAGAGTTAGGGTTGAAAGTTAGGGTTGAAAGTTAGGGTTGAAAGTTAGGGTTGAAAGTTAGGGTTGAAAGTTAGGGTTGACACTTAGGATTATTTTTCTATTTTTGTTTGGCCCAGGGTTATAGGGGTTAGGGTTAGGGTTAGGGTTAGGGTTAGGGTTAGGGTTAGGGTTAGGGTTAGGGTTATAGGGGAATACGAAAATTTAGGTATGTGACTCATTTGGGTACTAACCAATCAGAGAAGAGTTAGGGTTGAAAGTTAGGGTTGAAAGTTAGGGTTGAAAGTTAGGGTTGAAAGTTAGGGTTGACACTTAGGATTATTTTTCTATTTTTGTTTGGCCCAGGGTTATAGGGGAATACGAAAATTTAGGTATGTGACTCATTTGGGTACTAACCAATCAGAGAAGAGTTAGGGTTGAAAGTTAGGGTTGAAAGTTAGGGTTGAAAGTTAGGGTTGACACTTAGGATTATTTTTCTATTTTTGTTTGGCCCAGGGTTATAGGGGAATACGAAAATTTAGGTATGTGACTCATTTGGGTACTAACCAATCAGAGAAGAGTTAGGGTTGAAAGTTAGGGTTGAAAGTTAGGGTTGAAAGTTAGGGTTGAAAGTTAGGGTTGACACTTAGGATTATTTTTCTATTTTTGTTTGGCCCAGGGTTATAGGGGAATACGAAAATTTAGGTATGTGACTCATTTGGGTACTAACCAATCAGAGAAGAGTTAGGGTTGAAAGTTAAGGTTGAAAGTTAGGGTTGAAAGTTAGGGTTGAAAGTTAGGGTTGACACTTAGGATTATTTTTCTATTTTTGTTTGGCCCAGGGTTATAGGGGAATACGAAAATTTAGGTATGTGACTCATTTGGGTACTAACCAATCAGAGAAGAGTTAGGGTTGAAAGTTAGGGTTGAAAGTTAGGGTTGAAAGTTAGGGTTGAAAGTTAGGGTTGACACTTAGGATTATTTTTCTATTTTTGTTTGGCCCAGGGTTATAGGGGAATACGAAAATTTAGGTATGTGACTCATTTGGGTACTAACCAATCAGAGAAGAGTTAGGGTTGAAAGTTAGGGTTGAAAGTTAGGGTTGAAAGTTAGGGTTGACACTTAGGATTATTTTTCTATTTTTGTTTGGCCCAGGGTTATAGGGGAATACGAAAATTTAGGTATGTGACTCATTTGGGTACTAACCAATCAGAGAAGAGTTAGGGTTGAAAGTTAGGGTTGAAAGTTAGGGTTGAAAGTTAGGGTTGAAAGTTAGGGTTGAAAGTTAGGGTTGACACTTAGGATTATTTTTCTATTTTTGTTTGGCCCAGGGTTATAGGGGAATACGAAAATTTAGGTATGTGACTCATTTGGGTACTAACCAATCAGAGAAGAGTTAGGGTTGAAAGTTAGGGTTGAAAGTTAGGGTTGAAAGTTAGGGTTGAAAGTTAGGGTTGAAAGTTAGGGTTGACACTTAGGATTATTTTTCTATTTTTGTTTGGCCCAGGGTTATAGGGGAATACGAAAATTTAGGTATGTGACTCATTTGGGTACTAACCAATCAGAGAAGAGTTAGGGTTGAAAGTTAGGGTTGAAAGTTAGGGTTGAAAGTTAGGGTTGAAAGTTAGGGTTGAAAGTTAGGGTTGACACTTAGGATTATTTTTCTATTTTTGTTTGGCCCAGGGTTATAGGGGAATACGAAAATTTAGGTATGTGACTCATTTGGGTACTAACCAATCAGAGAAGAGTTAGGGTTGAAAGTTAGGGTTGAAAGTTAGGGTTGAAAGTTAGGGTTGAAAGTTAGGGTTGAAAGTTAGGATTATTTTTCTATTTTTGTTTGGCCCAGGGTTATAGGGGAATACGAAAATTTAGGTATGTGACTCATTTGGGTACTAACCAATCAGAGAAGAGTTAGGGTTGAAAGTTAAGGTTGAAAGTTAGGGTTGAAAGTTAGGGTTGAAAGTTAGGGTTGAAAGTTAGGGTTGACACTTAGGATTATTTTTCTATTTTTGTTTGGCCCAGGGTTATAGGGGAATACGAAAATTTAGGTATGTGACTCATTTGGGTACTAACCAATCAGAGAAGAGTTAGGGTTGAAAGTTAGGGTTGAAAGTTAGGGTTGAAAGTTAGGGTTGAAAGTTAGGGTTGACAGTTAGGATTATTTTTCTATTTTTGTTTGGCCCAGGGTTATAGGGGAATACGAAAATTTAGGTATGTGACTCATTTGGGTACTAACCAATCAGAGAAGAGTTAGGGTTGAAAGTTAGGGTTGAAAGTTAGGGTTGAAAGTTAGGGTTGAAAGTTAGGGTTGACACTTAGGATTATTTTTCTATTTTTGTTTGGCCCAGGGTTATAGGGGAATACGAAAATGTAGGTATGTGACTCATTTGGGTACTAACCAATCAGAGAAGAGTTAGGGTTGAAAGTTAGGGTTGAAAGTTAGGGTTGAAAGTTAGGGTTGAAAGTTAGGGTTGACATTTAGGATTATTTTTCTATTTTTGTTTGGCCCAGGGTTATAGGGGAATACGAAAATTTAGGTATGTGACTCATTTGGGTACTAACCAATCAGAGAAGAGTTAGGGTTGAAAGTTAGGGTTGAAAGTTAGGGTTGAAAGTTAGGGTTGACACTTAGGATTATTTTTCTATTTTTGTTTGGCCCAGGGTTATAGGGGAATACGAAAATTTAGGTATGTGACTCATTTGGGTACTAACCAATCAGAGAAGAGTTAGGGTTGAAAGTTAGGGTTGAAAGTTAGGGTTGAAAGTTAGGGTTGACACTTAGGATTATTTTTCTATTTTTGTTTGGCCCAGGGTTATAGGGGAATACGAAAATCTAGGTATGTGACTCATTTGGGTACTAACCAATCAGAGAAGAGTTAGGGTTGAAAGTTAGGGTTGAAAGTTAGGGTTGAAAGTTAGGGTTGAAAGTTAGGGTTGACACTTAGGATTATTTTTCTATTTTTGTTTGGCCCAGGGTTATAGGGGAATACGAAAATTTAGGTATTAGGGTTAGGGTTAGGGTTAGGGTTAGGGTTAGGGTTAGGGTTAGGGTTAGGGTTATAGGGGAATACGAAAATTTAGGTATGTGACTCATTTGGGTACTAACCAATCAGAGAAGAGTTAGGGTTGAAAGTTAGGGTTGAAAGTTAGGGTTGAAAGTTAGGGTTGAAAGTTAGGGTTGAAAGTTAGGGTTGAAAGTTAGGGTTGAAAGTTAGGGTTGACACTTAGGATTATTTTTCTATTTTTGTTTGGCCCAGGGTTATAGGGGAATACGAAAATTTAGGTATGTGACTCATTTGGGTACTAACCAATCAGAGAAGAGTTAGGGTTGAAAGTTAAGGTTGAAAGTTAGGGTTGAAAGTTAGGGTTGACACTTAGGATTATTTTTCTATTTTTGTTTGGCCCAGGGTTATAGGGGAATACGAAAATTTAGGTATGTGACTCATTTGGGTACTAACCAATCAGAGAAGAGTTAGGGTTGAAAGTTAGGGTTGAAAGTTAGGGTTGAAAGTTAGGGTTGAAAGTTAGGGTTGAAAGTTAGGGTTGACACTTAGGATTATTTTTCTATTTTTGTTTGGCCCAGGGTTATAGGGGAATACGAAAATTTAGGTATGTGACTCATTTGGGTACTAACCAATCAGAGAAGAGTTAGGGTTGAAAGTTAGGGTTGAAAGTTAGGGTTGAAAGTTAGGGTTGAAAGTTAGGGTTGAAAGTTAGGGTTGAAAGTTAGGGTTGAAAGTTAGGGTTGAAAGTTAGGGTTGAAAGTTAGGGTTGAAAGTTAGGGTTGACACTTAGGATTATTTTTCTATTTTTGTTTGGCCCAGGGTTATAGGGGAATACGAAAATTTAGGTATGTGACTCATTTGGGTACTAACCAATCAGAGAAGAGTTAGGGTTGAAAGTTAGGGTTGAAAGTTAGGGTTGAAAGTTAGGGTTGAAAGTTAGGGTTGAAAGTTAGGGTTGAAAGTTAGGATTATTTGTCTATTTTTGTTTGGCCCAGGGTTATAGGGGAATACGAAAATTTAGGTATGTGACTCATTTGGGTACTAACCAATCAGAGAAGAGTTAGGGTTGAAAGTTAGGGTTGAAAGTTAGGGTTGAAAGTTAGGGTTGAAAGTTAGGGTTGACACTTAGGATTATTTTTCTATTTTTGTTTGGCCCAGGGTTATAGGGGAATACGAAAATTTAGGTATGTGACTCATTTGGGTACTAACCAATCAGAGAAGAGTTAGGGTTGAAAGTTAGGGTTGAAAGTTAGGGTTGAAAGTTAGGGTTGACACTTAGGATTATTTTTCTATTTTTGTTTGGCCCAGGGTTATAGGGGAATACGAAAATTTAGGTATGTGACTCATTTGGGTACTAACCAATCAGAGAAGAGTTAGGGTTGAAAGTTAGGGTTGAAAGTTAGGGTTGAAAGTTAGGGTTGAAAGTTAGGGTTGAAAGTTAGGGTTGACACTTAGGATTATTTTTCTATTTTTGTTTGGCCCAGGGTTATAGGGGAATACGAAAATTTAGGTATGTGACTCATTTGGGTACTAACCAATCAGAGAAGAGTTAGGGTTGAAAGTTAGGGTTGAAAGTTAGGGTTGAAAGTTAGGGTTGAAAGTTAGGGTTGACACTTAGGATTATTTTTCTATTTTTGTTTGGCCCAGGGTTATAGGGGAATACGAAAATTTAGGTATGTGACTCATTTGGGTACTAACCAATCAGAGAAGAGTTAGGGTTGAAAGTTAGGGTTGAAAGTTAGGGTTGAAAGTTAGGGTTGAAAGTTAGGGTTGACACTTAGGATTATTTTTCTATTTTTGTTTGGCCCAGGGTTATAGGGGAATACGAAAATTTAGGTATGTGACTCATTTGGGTACTAACCAATCAGAGAAGAGTTAGGGTTAGCGTTGAAAGTTAGGGTTAGGGTTGACCCTTACGATTATTTTTGTATTTGTGTTTGGTGAAAAAAGAATAGAACATTTTTAGTTATGTGACTCATTTAGGTACTTGGCCAATGAGAGTTAAGTTCTGAACAATTTAGGGAGGGTGTGGTTTGGGGTTGAAAGTGTGGTAAGAAAAAGTGTAAGTGGGTAAGAACGTGAGGGAGGTTGTGGGTAGGTGGGTGAGGGAGGTTTAGGGATGTATGGTGGGTGTGGGTAAGGAGGTTGAAGGTTTTTGAGGGAAGGTGGATGATGAAGAGAGTGGGTAGGTGGTGTTGAAGGTGGATTAGGGAGGGTGAGTAAATGTGTCTGGGAGGGTGAGGATGAAGGTGGGTGAAAAAAGTGTGGGTCAGTTCAGGTATGGGTGAGTGGGCAAGGGTGAGGCTGGGTATTGGTGTGCAGGTAAGGGTGGTGAAGGTGAATTTTAATATGGATGATGAGGGTAGAAGGTGGGTGAGGGAGGTTGGGTGAAGGAGGGTGTGGGAAGGTGATGTTGAAGGTGGGTGAGGGATGGTTAATATGGGTATAGGAGGCTTTGTAGGTAAGGTTGAGGCCAGTAAGGTAGAGTGAACATGGGTGAGGGAGGGTGAAGATTAAGGTGGAAGAGGGAGGGTGTGTTTAAGTGGGGTTAAAGGTTGGTGAATGTAGGTGAGGTAGGGGGATGAGTGAAGGTGTGGGTGAGTGAAGGTGTTGGTGAGGGGGCAATGGTGGGTGGGTGAAGGTGGATGAGTGTGAGGGTGAAGGTGGATGAGGTGGTGGGTGATAGTGAACATGGGTCAAGAGCGGGTGAGGGAGGGCATGGAATCAGTCTGTGAGCCTGCCCTTTCTATTTTGTTGTATATATTCTATTCCCTATCCAATTGACATGTTGCATTTATATGCAGTTAGTCATTCAAAAATTTGAAAACTCTTGCATTCGTTGCATGTTAGCGAGAGGCACCCTTAGAGGTAAAGAGCTAGCTTTTACCTCACTACTAAGTACTTGGACATTGAGGACTAGATCCGTTTTGTACAGAGCGGAGCTTCTCCTCTGCCGTATGCTAGGAGTGAAGAAGCACTACTGTCTATCGTCCGTAAAGGGGTATGCTTTCTTCCCCCAATTTACAGTCGAGCTAGCGCTGCAGATGGGACAGTAGCGAAGAGTTCACTGCCTGACTCTAAAAGGGCACACTCGTGTAAAGGGAGAGAAATCAACTCAAAGCTTTATATCCTGAGAGATAAAAGCAATGCATTGTGTAGGTGTACTCACTTACCTCAACTACTTACCTCCTTGTTAGTATGTCCTTTGTGAACATCATCTTGATAGACGAACTTACCTATTTTCATACTGCAAATAAATTTTACCCAAGATAAGTGAAAAAATATAATGCAATCCCCTTTAGAGCAATGCAGTTGAGGACCCTCTTTCACTGATGGACTAAATAAACAATGCTTAGACTGAGTGAGAGAGGGGTTTGTGAGAGAGAGGGGAGAGTGGTAGTCCTTGAAAGAGAGAGAGAAAGAAAGGACATTTGTGAGAGTAAAATACAGGTGATTTAGAAGGAGCAGGGATGCTAGTCAGGGAGAGTAATAGAGAGCAGGGAGAGAAAGAGAGGGTGTGAGAAAGAAAAAGAGAGAGAGAGAAGTGGAAGAAAGAAATGTGTGTGAGAGCAAGAGACGGGTTGAAGTGAAAGAGATAGAGTGGGAGTAAGAGAGAAAAAAATTGAGAGAAGGGAGAGGGAGAGAGAAGGGAGAGGGAGAGAGAAGAGAGGGAGAGAGAAGGGAGAGAGAGAAAGCAGGGAGAGACAAGTGTGAGAGGAGGGACAGAGAAGGGAGAGGGAGAGAGAAGGGAGAGGGAGAGAAAAGGAAAAGGGAGAGAAAATGAAAAGGGAGAGAGAAGGAAATGGAGATAGAAGGAAAAGGGAGAGAGAAGGAAGAGGGAGAGAGAATGGAGAGACAAGGGAGAGGGAGAGACAAGGAAAGGGAGAGAGAAGGGATAGTGAGAGAAAAGGGAGAGGGAGAGAGATGGAAGTGACAAGGGAGAGAGGAGGGAGAGAGAAGGGAGAGGGAGAGCGAAGGAAAGGAGAGGGGAAAGGAAAAGGGAGAGAATGGAGAGACAAGGAAAAGGGAGAGAGCATGGAAAGTGAGAGAGAAGGAAGAAGGAGAGAGAAGGAAGAGGGAGAGAGATGGGATAGGGAGAGAGAAGGGAGAGAGAAGGCAGAGGGATAGAGAAGGGAGTGAGAAAAGGGAGAGAGAAGGGAGAGAGAAAGAAAAGGGAGAGAGAAGGGAGAGGGAGAGACAAGGAAAGGGAGAGATAAGGGATAGGGAGAGAGAAGGGATAGGGAGAGAGAGAAGGGATAGGGAGAGGAAGAAGGGATACGGAGAGAGAGAAGGTAGATGTAGAGAGAAGGGAGATGGAGAGAGAAGGGAGAGGGAGAGAGAAGGGTGAGGGAGAGAAAAGGAAAAGGGAAAGAAAAGGAAAAGGGAGAGAAAAGGAAAAGGGAGAGAAAAGGAAAAGGGAGAGAAAAGGAAAAGGGAGAGAAAAGGAAAAGAAAAGGGAGAGAAAAGGGAGAGAAAAGGGAGAGAAAAGGGAGAGAAAAGGGAGAGAAAAGGGAGAGAGAAGGCAAAATGAGAGAGAAGGTAAAGGGAGAGAGAAGGAAAAGGGAGAGAGAAGGAAAGGGAGATAGAAGGAAAAGGGAGAGAGAAGGAAGAGGGAGAGAGAAGGAAGAGGGAGAGAGAATGGAGAGACAAGGGAGAGGGAGAGACAAGGAAAGGGAGAGAGAAGGGATAGGGAGAGAGAAGGGATAGGGAGAGAGAAGGGAGAGGGAGAGAGAAGGGAGAGGGAGAGAGTGATGAGGGAGTGACAAGGAAAAGGGAGAGAGAAGGGAGAGGGAGAGAGAAGGGAGAGGGAGAGAGGAGAGAGAGAAGGGAGAGAGAGAAGGGAGAGGGATAGACAGAGAGAAGGAAGAGGGTGCGAGAGAAGGGAAAGGGAGAGAGAGAGAAGGGAGAGGGGGAGAGAGAGGTAGAGGGAATGATCAGGGAGTTATAAGGGAGAGGGATAGAGAAGGGAGGGGGAGAGAGAGAGAGAAGGGAGTGGAGAGAGAGAGAAGGGAGAGGGAGAGCAAAGGAAAGGGGAGGGGAAAGGAAAAGGGAGAGAATGGAGAGACAAGGAAAAGGGAGAGAGATTGGAAAGGGAGAGAGAAGGAAGAGGGAGAGAGAAGGAAGAGGGAGAGAGAATGGATAGGGAGAGAGAAGGGAGAGAGAAGGCAGAGGGATAGAGAAGGGAGTGAGAAAATGGAGAGAGAAAGAAAAGGGAGAGAGAAGGAAAAGGGAGAGAGAAGGAAAAGGGAGAGAGAAGGAAAGGGAGATAGAAGGAAAAGGGAGAGAGAATGAGAAGGGAGAGAGAATGGAGAGACAAGGAAGAGGGAGAGACAAGGAAAGGGAGAGAGAAGGGATAGGGAGAGCGAAGGAAGAGGGAGAGAGAAAAGGGAGAGAGAGAGAGAAGGGAGAGAAAGAGAGTGATGAGGGAGTGACAAGGAAAAGGGAGAGAGAAGGGAGAGGGAGAGAGAAGGGAGAGGGAGAGAGGAGAGAGAAAAGGGAGAGAGAGAGAAGGGAGAGGGAGAGAGAGAGGTAGAGGGAATGACGAGGGAGTTATAAGGGAGAGGGAGAGAGAAGGGAGGGGGAGAGAGAGAGAAGGGAGTGGAGAGAGAGAGAAGGGAGTGGAGAGAGAGAGAAGGGAGAGGGAGAGCGAAGGAAAGGGGAGGCAAGGAAAAGGGAGAGAATGGAGAGATAAGGAAAAGGGAGAGAGCATGGAAAGGGAGAGAGCATGGAAAGGGAGTGAGAAGTAAGAGGGAGAGAGAAGGAAGAGGGAGAGAGAAGGGATAGGGAGAGAGAATGGAGAGACAAGGGAGAGGGAGAGACAAGGAAAGGGAGAGAGAAGGGATAGGGAGAGAGAAGGGAGAGGGAGAGAGAAGGGGGTGACAAGGGAGAGAGGAGGGAGAGAGAAGGGAGAGGGAGAGAGAAGGAAAAGGGAGGGAAAAGGAAAATGGAAAGAGAGAATGGAAAGGGAGAGAGAAGGAAGATGGAGAGAGAAGGAAGATGGAGAGAGAAGGAAGATGGAGAGAGAAGGAAGAT